>NC_043980.1:22021182-22321182 GCF_902150065.1 Myripristis murdjan
CAAACACACATACACACACACACATGCCTACACCTACACCTACACCTACTCATACACACACACAATCACACACACACACACACACACACACACACACACACACACACACACACGGATGCAGAGGTATTAAAGGGGTCAGTGCAAAATGCTCACCTCACCACCTAAAGGAAATTCTGATTGTCGTCATTAGTGCATGCACACACACACACACACACACACACACACCTGCAGTTAAACAGTGCATGACACAGATGCAGTGACTACACACATGCATATACACAGATAAACACACAAGTGCACATTTTGCTGGGAATCCATTCTGTTGAATCCATAAATTACACATGCACACGTATACACACACACACACACACACACACACACACCCAGATCTGGGCAGCAGATGAAGATGGATGGGTGGTGGCTGTGTCTCAGGGTCAGTCACAGGTGAGGGGAGACCCGTCCATCTATCTGTGTTCTCAGAGAGCTCGCTGTCAGTGAGAAGGACTACAGAAACAGGGAAATATGGAGGGAATGTAAAAAGACTATTACACTTTTTATTCAGAGGCCCAGCTTCATCTGAAGATCATGACACAATGCCATGTTAAGGACGATGTCAGTGCTGGTAATAATAATAATAATAATAATGTGAAGACAGGATATTCTCATGCATTGAGGGTTGTTTTTATTTGTTTGGCCTGAGAGTATTTATTAACCCTGGTAAATCCAGAGGATAAGTTTTGGAAAACATCTTTATTCAGCAAAAACAATGCAGTCATTTAACTAGATTTACAATGATCTGGCTAAGAATTAACATTCATTTATTTTCAGTGAAGTCTTCCCTCCAGCCATTTATTAAAAGGATCTCTGATCATCAGTATTATATATTTATAAGTTTTCTCCATGAAAAAAACATCCCTTACTACCTTGAAACGGCTTAAATGTAACTCTAAATCTTGTCCTCATTAAATATGCGTATATCTGTGAATATACAAATAGTCTCCACCCAACCCTCTTCCTGCTGCCACACAGGCTTCTGTTCACAGGACTATCACAGGAGCGTCGTCTGCAACAGTCGTGAAAGTCATGCTATAAAAAAATGTTGAGCAGAGAGCTAATATTGCATGAATATGCACACGAATATTGTTCATGTGAAGCAGCCATTTTGAGTTGACCTGGTTGATCTTTTGAAAATAAAACACTACCATGAAAAAAATTCATCGAATCACGTAGTTACACTAATATTGTTCATGTGAAGCATTTCCATTTGGGAAAACAAAACATGACCAGTAATCCAGCATTCCAGCACCGGCACTGGCAGAGCTGGTGCTAAAGATATGCAAAGCAGGACCTCGTCTGGTGATGGGATTGGCTGTCTGATTTGTGTTGCACCAAATCTAGCTGGCCCACGATAATGTCTGGGTCTCTGATTTTATGGTTGCATAGACACCTCCACCTTCAACAGAGGCTCTAGTGACAGTTTTTGCACAGGTACAAGTCATTATGGTCAGCATCAGACAGACATAAACATAAGAGAAAACACATTTTTACATGGATGGGGTCGTTAAATACTATGACTGGTGCAACTAATTTGACGATAGTGACACTCCAAACAAAATAATTATCACATAAAGAAGAAACAAATATCCATGCCATTAAGTTTCAGTGCCTACTTCTTCATTATTTCCGATGTAATTTGAATACTAGACATCTATAAGTAGCTGATGACTCAATTTTGTGAAGATTGTCAAGAGAGCTGAAGCCCACACTTAAACCGAGACGATAAACAGACGCTGCTTTGTCATTTCACTGATTCAGTCTTTACTCTTGGCTATGTGGTTTTTAACTTAAAGAGAGTGTGTGTGTGTGTGTGTGTGTGTGTGTGTGTGTGTGTGTGTGTGTGTGTGTGTGTGAGTGAGTGTTTGTGGCTTTGTGGCTTTGTGTGAGAGAGTGTGTGTTAGTGTGTGTTAGGGGGAATGAGAGCGTGTACGTGTGCAGAGATGATCATGTTCTTATTGTTGTTGGTATCTGGGGAGACAGGAGGCTTTGTGTTAACCTTTGTGGTTTATGTGATGGCTCTGTGAGTGTGTGTGTGTGTGTGTGTGTGTGTGTATGAGGGAGGGAGGGAGGGAGGGAGAGAGCACTGATCCTGTGGTTATAGACTCTTGGACTGGTTGTACAGTAAATCCCTGTCTTTGTAAACAGATCAATAAACTCTCAGCTGTAGGTGTGTTTCTGTATGTTTGGGTATGTGCGTGCATGTGTGCGTGAGTGTGTGTAAGGCTTAGTCTTTACACTATAAGGCTATAAGGAAGGAGCAGCATGTTGGAAATGAAGTAGAATATAGCAAACACTGTCCATTTATTGCAGCTGCAAGCAGCGTGCAGTACCACTGTGTGTTCAAGATGACAGATTACTTCATAGTCTGCTGTTTGTTCTGAATCACTTTATTTCTCTCTCCACTCCCTTCCTCTGCACAGACGTCAGATTATTCGGCAATGGCCTCGCTAGCTGGAGGATTGGACGAGATGAAGAGCAGTTTGGCCAATCCTGGCACAGGTGCAGAATTAGGAGCCAGTGTCCCCGGTCCGCAGTCTTATCCTCTGGTGCCAGGTAAGAAAGGAACGCCCCGATCAAATCCCTCACCAGTTTGTGTAGCATCTTTCCCAACAGATTGTGTTGTTATCTCATTGAACACTTAAGATAATATGACAGTCCCAAGGCAGACATTTGGGATAAAAATGTCTTTAGCAGGCAGTTTTGGGTCCGTTTTTTAAATTTGTTAGGGTCATAAGTGTGAATGTAATCAAGCTTTATTCCTAATGTGTGTTCATTACTGCTGCAAGTACTGTTTTTTTATTATTATTGTTGATTAATTTATTGATTATTTTAGCAATTAATAAATTAATCATTTAGTGTGTCAAATATAATGACAAATGCTCATTGGAAGTTATCAGAATCCAAATTGATGTCATCAAATTGCTTCCTTAGTCTGAAAAAAATGTGATATGAACAGAGAGAAGTAAGCAAATCTTAGCATCTTAGTGATTTTAGAAGCTGAAAGAAGCTGAAATCAGCAAATGTTTGGGATATTTACTTGATAAATGACTAAAACAATTAATAAATCATCTAAATTAAAGTCATTTAATTTTCTGTCAACTGACTAATTGATTAATCAACTAATCATTTCAGCACTGGTGTTCATTAAATGACCTAAACAGTCTACAGATTCTCTCTTTACAAGGCTGGACTCAAACAGAGCTGCCATTTACAACTGAGATGACACAAATTTAGCTCACAGAATAACTTTCACTGACTGCAACAGTACAACTGGCTTCCCGTTCTATATCCCCCCTACAACACCAGAAAATGAGAGAAGACTGAGGAAAGTGGCAAGACTACAAAAAAAAAAAAAAGCTAATCAGAATGTTACGGGGAATTTTTTTAAAAAAAAATATTGTATTTATCTCTTGGGACTGGTCTGCTTTTTTGGTAGCAAACAAGTTCTTCACTGACAACAACAATGCAAGAGAAAATCATTCACATTGCATTTTAGTCTCAACTTATTTAGTAATTGGAAAAATAAATATCACATCAGGGTATCAAATAATTACCAGCTCTCACTGTCAGGCTTGACCCTCATATAATGTTAGTAGCCTAACAGCAGGTTAAATAACCAGCGATGTAAACAGTGATACTGCAGTTTAAATAAACTTGAACTTAAATGCCTGGTAAAGTCTCCCCGGTGTGTGAGAGGAGCTATGTGCATTTTAACCGATTCAACGTGCTTAAAGAGCTCAAGTATGTTCGGATCTCCGGAGACGCGGAAAGCTTGGAGGAAAGGAGGAAAAGAAAGGAGGAAGGAGAGAGAAAATATCCGACTGCCTTTACGTCTCTCTCTCTCTCTCTCTCTCTCGCTCTCCTCGTCTCTCTCCATTTAGGGGCACTGGGACAGGCAGTGGTTAATTAAGAGTAGACCAGGGAGCACTTGGACAAGGCCTCGACATTCCCATCTGTAATGAGGGGAATCATAGAGCTGGGAATTTGGGAAATCTGGGAATGGGCTCTTTTTTCTTGCCCTTAGAAACCGCTGAGGAATATTACCTGCCGAGAGAAAGAGAGAGAGAGAGGGAGAGAGACGGAGAGAGGGAAAGAGAAAATTTCCATTTATGCTTATGCATGCAAACACCCACATTCATATTCACGCACGCACACACACACACACACACACACACACACGCACACACACCTTCCAAGCATTATGCATGCATTTCCACGCCTGTCTTTTTCTTCAGAATGGAGCTCCCTCTAGGGGCTGAAGTGTCTGTGTGTGTTTGATGCAATGCTCCGGCATCCCTGAAGTGTTTATACCCGAGACACATACTGCAGAGCAACATTTACCCAGTCAATCTTTCTTCCTGAAGCCTCTCCAAATCAGCAGGGCCCTTTCACTTTTCTCTGAAGTTCACCCACGCCACTGCAATACAAACACACACACGGCGTCTTGCGCACCAGGTTCCCTCCAGATTTGACATGCGTTGCTCTGATGGCTGTCTGACACGGTGGAGTTAGATAGGGAGACAGAGAGGGAGACACAGAGAGAAGGAGAGAGAGAGAGAGAGAGAGAGAGAGAAAGAGAGTATGTGTGCTCATCTGTATCTGCAAGTGAGCAAGGAAGAGACTTGTACTTGTTCGTTGACCTCTACGGCAAAGCTGTGGAGAACAGATACATCAACACAACTGACATACATATGCACCCACACAGGCACACACACACACACACACACGGAGACACACACACATACGCACACACCTCAGAGGATCTGGCCCTGTCTGCCCCCTCTAAGTTGGGCTGTAGAGAGTCCATCTTTTTCTCTTCCCTCCCTCCCTCCCCCGCCTCCCTCCTCTCCTCCAGCTTCTCCTCCCTCTCCTCCTTGCCCTGTGCACTGACCCTGAGCGGATGAGTAGCCCGTCTGCACTAATGCCTCGCTGTCGCGTCAAACACCGAGAAAAACTTTACTACTACCGAGACAGGAGAGAGGAGGCAGAGAGGGACAGGGGAGGCTGGAGCAGAGAGGGGATAGTGCGGCGCGCGAGAGAGAAACAAAGGGAGGGAGGGACAGAGGAACATATTAAGCGAGGCCGACAGCGCTGTGAGAGGAAGAGGCGTTGGACCTGCGGCAGCATGTTTATACACCCGCTGTCTTTTTCTTGTATTCTTCCTTGTGAGGTGGCCCGTTTCTCTGCCTCTCTCCGATTTTATCTCCGTTTCATTCCGCATTCTCCTCGTCCTCCACGTCCACTTCCACTTCATCTTCTTCTCCTTATTTTCTGTCTTATTTTCTTTTATTTTATTCTCCCTTCTCCTTCTCCTGCTTCTCCTGCAAATCCCCTCTCCTCGCCGTCTTCCTCTCACTCAGTTAGTGGTGGTTAAGTGGAGGGGAAGTGAGTGGGATTGATGGTGTTAGCATCTGAGCTGTTTATGATGATGATAAATGTGTGTGTGGAGGGAAGGGGGGCATTCGTGTGTGTGTGTGTGTGTGCTTACGTGTGTTAGCACGCGTGTGAGAGTGTGTATGATGATGATGAATGGAGGGCTCCCTCTCCACGCACTCCCAATGTCTAGTGCTTGCAAACACAGAGAAATGATTTAGGCCGACACACTGTCATGTAGTCTAATGCAGTTATATATCCTATCCACACACTGACAGACAGAAAAAGAGGAGGGGGTGGGGGTGGGGGGTGAAGGTAATGAGGGAAAGGGGAGTAAATTACTAGATGTCGGTGGATGGAAAACAAGGGGGGGCAGAAAGAAAGACAGAGAGAAGGAAAGAAACCTAAGAAAGAAAGAGTGCAATCCTTTATATGCTTGTACATGCATTTTCAATAAACACCCTTCACTAAGCGTGGCATTTTAAAGGTTACGTAAATCATTTTAACATCAATAAATCAGTGCTGCATTGATTTTCAAATGGTGGTATAATTACTATTAAAAAAAAATAAGTAAATAAAACCATTGCCCTGCTGATTGGCATCTCCAAGCATCTAAACTGTATCTTACATCATGTGCCACCAGGCTGGGCTTTGCTGAACATATGATGGATTGTTTTATGATACAAAACAGCCAGAAGAGTGTTTTTTTTTTTTTTTTTTTTTCCTTTCTAGCACAAAGAGAGGAGCCGGCAACATCCACTGTGCAACAACAGGGTTTATTGTACATTTTGAGAATTACTACTTAGAGGTGGCCGGTCTTGACTCTGAACTCATTTGTTTACAGTAATTATTACAGTAATCGCAATGAATTTGACAAAGATGTCTTGATTTTTAAAAATGGTACATAGAGCACCTTTAATGCACGCTGAGATGCACTCAAAAGAACCACTAAAGGCAAGAAGGTGCAGATAAAAGTTCATGCTGTGTTCGAGACCAAGTCAAGACCAAGAGCCCTGTAACGCCTGAGTCAAAACTGACACCAACAAGTGGATGAGACCACGATGAGATGGAGACCGCATTAGGACCTCGGTGGCCGAGTCCGAGTCAAGACTGAGACCAGACCAATTCAAGGTCAATTCACGACCATGAATCTGAGCACCAAATTAAATTAAATTGCATCTGTATTAAGATGCAATTTAATACAGCGACACTAGCGCGTTGCCATTGAAATGGCCTGTTGTGGCAGCTCCAGTGTTTCATGTTTGTTTTTAATTAGATTAGATTAGATTCGATTTGCCTTTACTGATTCCCTGAAGGAAAAATGACACAGCAACAGTAGCAGTAGTACAAAGTTAACATCAAGGCAAAATGTACCAAAAAAAAGTACAATAAGGTAAAATAGGAATAGGACACAGTAGATCCTTCTGCATGTATACATGTGCAGTGTCTGTGCGTATTAAAGTACATTATGGATATATGTCATGTGTGTGTACACTGCATGTATAAGCCCAACAAGCTGAGGTTTAGCCAACTAGTCAACGAATTGTAGATCCCACTTCTGAAGCACAGCACGCTACGGCTCAGGATGGAGGTAGCGAGAGTCCATGTACAGTTCCTGATCCTCTTCTTTTAGCCTGCTATTTGTTACTGTGTTTTTATTGTTTTTAATGCTTTTAGTGCTTTTTTAATTTTCCTTGGATGTCACAGTAACAATAGCCCAATGCAATGTGTGCACTGGAAGCAGCAGCAGTGTTTAGCACGGGACCAGCTGACAGGACTACGAGAGTCGGCTCCAGTGTGAGATACTGGAAGTACTGAATGAGCTTTAGTGGTGGAGAGGAGATGCAGGCAAAAACAGCATGAAAGCAAGAGGAAATATGCTGTTCCTACTACCCCTTCTATAATCATGGGAATATGAGAGCACTGGTCACCACTGGTCCCTGGATGAGGTTTGGGCATCGACAGAGAAAAATATGAAACAGAAGGTCTGTTCAGAGTCAGAATGCATCACACGACAGAAAATCTTCTTCAGCATAGGCTCGTGAATTCACAGCACAGAAAGACAACACAGATTAGGTAAATCCCATCAAAACATATTCTGCTCCAACATTTTGGTGTTTCGGCTTTGCTTTTTTTTTTTTTTTTTTTTTTTTTTGGATTCTCCTTGTGTATTTGTGTGTCTTAATCTTCATCTGTGTGGTTTTCAAAATCAAAACTCACCCACGATGAAAACTGCAAGCTGTAGTGTTTGTATGCATCACCTGAACTGCACGTTTCATTGACAATACTACTACTACTAATAATAATAATATCCAGGTTTAAATGATTTCATTAAAAAATGATCATTTGAGAGCTGTTTATAACCATAAATATAAAGAGTAGCTGCATTTTTTGAAAGTTTCTGAGTGGGCCAGCTCATGCAGTTCCTCAACAAACCCCTTGGGGTGCATGTACCCTCATTTGAGAAACATCAGTCTATACCCTGGTTTTACCAGGTTTTGGGAGGAAATACCAAACCATTAATGTTTGAGAGCAAGTGGAAATGCATCCAGGTGCATGGCAAGACTGAGGCCGGTAAAATGTAGTCTTAATGTAGTCTTACACTTCCAGTCCAGAAACAATAATATGAAGCAGGGTGGTGGACTCTCGTCTGGATAATTTAGGTGCTTTTCAAACTTTATTTTGTTCAACGGTCCAAGAGGCTTTGAGCTCAGGCCTTCTTCAAAGCACTGGACACAGCACATAAATGAAATTGGACCAGCAGTCACCCATGCACACACCTTTATCTGTGACATTGGACAAATTGGCACACAGGTACACTTGAAGCACATAGGTACACACACACACACACGGCATACAGGACATGAGCTTGACTGTCCTAAAAATGTTTTATTACAAAACAATGTTGATAGTGACAACTGTGAGGATGGTGATGATGCTGATAATAACATATGTATATGTGCACGTGTGTGTGTGTGTGTGTGTGTGACTACAGGCCGTGACCTAGCCAGTACCACTTTGCCAGGCTACCCACCTCATGTCCCTCCGACTGGACAGGGTAGCTATTCAACCCCATCCCTCACCGGCATGGTACCTGGTGAGTATGATTGCACCCACACACACACACACACACACACACACACACACACACACACACACACACAGTCACAAGCTGTACGCTGGTTTTCCCCTCTATCCCTCAAAGCCCAGGTATATGTTTGTCCAAATCCTTCTGTGATCTGTAATTGTACATGCATATCTGTTTGAAATCCCACTGGATGTGTGTGTGTGTGTGTGTGTGTGTGTGTGTGTGTGTGTGTGTCTTCAGTGGGTGAACTTGCCATCGCCACTTCCTCTTTCTTGTCTGTCTATGCTATGTCTGACACTGCTCCCAGGGGGGGTGAGTGCATGTGTGTATGTGTTTGTGTGCATCTACGTGTGCGTGTGTGTTTGTGTGTGTGTGTGTGTGTGTGCGTTCATGCTTGTGTGTGTGTATCATTAGAACCCAGCCACAGTAGCACAGCTGTCCCTCCTCAACATTAGTAATTTGTTTTTAATGAGAATCACCAGTGACCCACGACTAATTCATTCATTCCCTTCCACTCCACCCTCTACGCCGCTTTTGTGTTTCAATCCTGGACCGCCATTCTGGTTCTCTCTCTCGCTCTCTCTCGCTCTCTCTCTCTCTCTCGCTCTCGCTCTCTCTCTCTCTCGCTCTCTCTCTCGCTAAGACTTGCAGCTCATTGGGGAGCTGGGATACTCATGGTCAGTATGAACTACACTGCTGAGAAATAGATGGAGAAACGTAAAACGACAGAACAAAGTCAAAACAACAACAACCAAAAAAAAAAAAAAAAGAAAAAAAAAAAAAGGAAGTGTACCTTTGGTGTTGTTTACAAGTCCTTGTCTTTGTGTATTCCCAATCATTCAGTCTCTGACACACACTTGTGGGCTGGCATCCTCACACACTCACACACACACATACACACACACACACACACACACTTGGTGGACATGTAAGAACAGCACGTCTAAAGATGGGTAACCCTGTCACCCTGTCCCCCTGCGCTCACCCCGTCCTGTCCCCAGGTTTGACAGCATGTTTGTGTATGTGTTTGGGTGTGTGTGTGTGTGTGTGTGTGTGTGTGTTTATGTGTGTGCCGGCATGGGATTGTTTATGTGTTTGTGTGTGTGAGTGTATGTGTGCGCGTGTTTGCTTTTGACAGTGTGCGACCTTGACACCAAACTCCACACAGGGGAACCCTGTGCCCCCCCCGCTCCCCCCCCATCTCCTAAACAACCTGACACATTGCCGTCACCACGGTGATGACAAGGGGAGGATGCTCGCACCCGGGGACGCCATGGAGACAGCATCCCGACCCCACCTGACAGACGCAAACTAAACACACACGCAAACATAAAACAAAACTTGGGCTGTATCCGCTCACAAACACACACACAAACACACACACACACACACACACACACACACACAAACGGCGTCTCAACATCTTAAATTCTCCTCGGTGAATATTCCGTGGCCGGGTTTGAAAACTCAAGCCGACTGGAATGAGCGAAAGAGATAATCTCCCAACTTTGCTTCTCCGACTTCGCCATGTTTTATCTCAGCACTTCTCAAGCAAATTATCCTCCTTTTTGTCCGCTCTGTCTAATATCATACCTTCATTAAGCAAGCAACTCTCTTCTGCTGTTCTTCTTCTTCTCCCTCTCTCTCTCCGTCTCTGTCTCTCTGTCTCTCTCTCTCTCTCTCTCTGCAGCAGGGGGGCTGACACTCACAGGGGGTGTAGGAGAGCAGTGAGGCAGAACCGACAGAACGAGAGGGAGAGAGAAACGGGTGGTGGTGGAGAGGGAGAGGGACGAGGGGGTGTTTGGGGGAGGGAGGGGGCATCAGGGTCTGTGACTGTCAGCTAAGGGAGAGGGATCCCCCGGGAGAAGTGAAGGTTCAGGAGAAAAGAAAGAAAGAGCAAAAGAGTGGAGGAAAAAAAACAGAGCAAGCAAGCGAGTGGAGGGATGGGGAAAAAAGAGGAGAAGAAATGGGGAAGAATGTTGTTTTGATGTGAAGGGTGAAGAGCCGACCGTAGTCAGGCGGGCCCGAGGACGAGAGAGAAAAATATCGAGGACGGGGTGAAGGGAAGAGTGGGAGGGGGAAGAAAAGAGAAAGAGTAGACCCCAGACGGTAGGTAGTAAATGAGGGAGAAAAGCTAAGCTATCATCCACTGTACGGCAGGACCGGCACAGACTCGCTGAGCTCGCCGGCTCAGTCCTTCTTAAGTATCCTGTAAACGGCTCTGTAGCAAAGACGGGGCAGGTTAACTACACGCCCGTGCTGCAAGCCATAGAAATTAACATCTTCCACAGTTTTACTCACAGCTGGCCGTCAGCTGCGCTCTGGAGTCTTCACACTGCCTCACCTGCTTGCAAACAGCAAGCAAAAGTGTATAAAATAATAATCATGATAATTTTAGTGTAGTGTTTTCAGTGTACCCCTGCTTAACTCAGACTAAAGCATGGGCAATATTTCAATTGATTTTGATATAAGTATCAAATCATCAAATGAGACTAGATATCATCTGGTATTTTGGATATTGTGATATGGCATGAGCTGTATTACAGTAAAGGAACACAATTTTTTTCTGAATTTATTTTAAGTGATGCCTATGTATCTACCTGCTAGGGTGTCATATCTGCATTACTGATGACTGATTATGAAAAATGACCAAGAGTTATATCTGCAATATTGTCACAACATCGAAAGGTGTTCAAAGATGTCATGATATTCAAATTTTGTCGACGCCATCCAGCCCTACTTGACTGAAAAAAATAAATAAATAAATAAATTATCAAGGAAATAAAGGAAATAATAAAAAAGGATCATCCTCTAAGCTCTTCACAACTCTCTCTAAACATGATCTGTATTCTTTTTTTTCTTTTTTTTTCTTCCAGGGGGAGATTTTTCCGGAAGTCCATATCCCCATCCTCAGTATTCCACATACAACGAATCCTGGAGATTTCCAAACCCCAGTTTATTAGGTAGGTGTATCCCGCCGACCAACATTGGATCAATAATTGTATCAATGAATTTCATTTCATTCGAAGTCACATCCCACCTCATGCCACTCTGATACTCTCCTCTAATGTGCTGTATCTTTCATGCTCCACCATTGATTTTTTTTTTTTTTCTGTGACATCACATTTCATTCTGTATTGCCCTGTACCACATAGAACATCGCAGCCATAGTAACGGTTCTGTGCAGGGATTATTTTTTTTTAAAGACTGTTAGTTTTTGGGGAGTGAATGGGTTTGAAGAAAAATGAAAAAGAAGCCGCAGAGAGAAAGAGGGGGCAGAGCAGATTAACAGGCCTTTATCTGCATCTCATCAGTGTTGCAGCAGTCGTCCAATTTGTGAAATTTAATGTGTTAAGGATTACAGTGGCGGAAGTTGACTCTGACCAAATATTTAAGATCACTTCTCATGCTGTCAAACTCAAATGACCCGTGACGACAACAGATTAAGCTCAACATCTCTCTCTTAACCAGTTAGATTTGAGATTTGCACTTTCTCGCTGAGCTTCAGAGTGAAAAAATATAAAATACACCACTCCAAAAAAGTCATTATCACAAATATTTGCACAAGCACAGCTGTTGCAGCTCAACCAGAAAGTGAGCAGCAGAAACTGGCTTCATGCGCTCAGGTCAGTGTCAGAGCTGCTGTCTAGGGATACATCTCAGCACTTAAAGGTGAAACAGTCAGGGGTGACGGTTTAAAGGTTAATAGGTGAAGGGGTCAGGCTGTGCTGACCTGTAGTGTACCCCCCCACCCCTCACATCCTCTCCTCTCCAAAACCCCTCCCTTCTCCCCCCCGTCCCCAGTGTTTCAGCAGGACTATGGTTCTCTCCTGGGGACAGAGATCGGCTGCTCCTCCAGTCTCTTCACCAGCCAGGCAGGACAGATGCAAGGTAGGTGTGGAGAGAGAGAGAGAGAGAGAGAGAGAGAGAGAGAGAGAGAGAGAAGAAAAAAGAGTGGGTGTGTACCGCAAAAAAAAAAAAAAAAAAAAACTGTGACGAGACGTGTAGTTTGATAAAATCTTTCTTGAAACAAGTGAAAAAATCTGCCTGTCGGGTGCAATAATCCCACTTGTTTCCAATGCAGTGTCACTTGTTTCTGGGATAAAAGTATAAATTTGTTGAAACGAGGCAGATGGGCCCACTAGTGTCTACAAAATGACACTTAATTCAAGAACAGTTGATTGGAAACAGGAGGGATTATCCGATCCCACTGGCAGATTTTTTAACCAAAGAAAAACAAGACTGTAACACTGAATAAAAGACGAAATGACTTGATGGAGATATTTGCTGGGTGGTAGTCCGAGCCACAGTGCACATACCTGGACAGAGAAAAGCAGCAAGTGAGACGATGAAAGATGGCCGTGGAACAAGAGTGAAAAGAGAAGAAAGGAGAAAGAGGAAGACTTTGTAAATCGATGTGCGAGAGGGGAAAGCCATGAGGCTGGGCATCAGTGGAGTTGAGTATGAAAACGGACGAGCAGCCACATAATATGGGGACAAGATTCACATTAGGAGACACTGAAAGGCTTAAGATCGATGGGAAGGGGAAGAGGGGGGGCTTGAAAAAGAGGAGAAGAGAGAAGGATGAGAGGAGAGGTGAAGAAAGAGCAGTAAAAAAAAAAAAAAACAGGCGAAAGGGGAAGAGAAGGTGTCTGAAGTCTTGAGTGAGACTAAATAGTTTGTCAGGCCTGCTTAATGCCTCACTTCCCCAAAGAGCCTCCTGAGATTACCTGGACTGTGAACAGACACTGCCTGTCAACACACAGCTGGGCTGATTGATGGAAGTGACAGAGACAGGTGTGTGTGTGTGTAGGTGGGTGAAGCTGTGTGTATTATTGTGCATGAGCGTGGGTTTGTGTGTATCCGCGGGGTTACTGTATTGAATTGACCCCTTCCCTGAGGGGAGAATAGACTCAAGGGATCAGTAGTGGTAGAGCTGTACTCTGTGTGTCGGCTTAGACTGTCATTTAGACTGTCTGTGTGTGTGCGTGTGTGTGTGAGACAGAGAGCTTTGATCATCAGGAAGTAAGCTGAGTCTGTCAGCGGGGACTGCAGTGGTGAGGTCTTGGATGTCAGGAAGAATGAATTTTTACATGGTCTCCTTCATCAGCCCACACCATCTCATCTCTGCCTTTCACTCCTCACATTGTTCAGAGAAAAGTATATTTTAGAGAAAAATGAGCATGCTGCTCATCTTACATTTTCAGGACATTTAAGTAATGGGAAGTGCTTAACAATAGAGCCCAATAGAGCAGTATCTGCCCCTGTAATGAGGCAGATAGTGCCTCATTACAGATAAATCAATATAGACTACATGTTGGCTGATATGCAACAAAAGATGTAATACATTGAAATAAAAGGCACTTGAGATCATTTATGCTGCCCTCAACTGGACGTCATGAGTTTATAGCTATGACATGGGAAGTTGAGAACACAATACTCTTGGTTTTCGGGTAATAAAGTTGTGAGGACAGCGCTGCCAAGCAAACATTACTTTCACATTTAGAATAGAAGCCACCAAGGTTAACAATGTAGTTAGCTGATGGGTAATGTGAAAAACACAAGGCCAAATGAGACGCAAGACCATCGGGAATGTCAACATTTTCCGCAGCTATTTTATTTAATTTCTAAGAAAGACTATATATGACTAAAATCACACCTTTAAATCTATCAGCTCAGAAAAAAATGACATCATCCCATCAAAATTTCCACGTACAAAGTAAAAACCACAAGAGTCGATCATAAATTTGGACTCTTATCATGAACACTTAACACAACCCCAACCAGGGGCATCATTAAAACAACATCACCATGTAAAAGGTTGTTTACACGGGCCTACTGAGGCTCTATAGCACAAGAGTTAGTACAGTATTGTTAAAAAGTTAAGAAGTTAATTGATCAACTGTAAAATATACATATCTTCATTACAACTATTTATTACTTTCTACAAATGTGTGCTTCTATATATATAAAATATCCATATCAGAAGTTTATCACTCCCATATATTGATTAATGTATTGGCCCCAGAAATCTAATATTGGTCAAACTTTAATTAACTCTAATTAACTTTTAATTAACACTGGAATCCATTCTCTGAATTTTAAAAACTTGCTCCGTGCTCCATCTCACCTCGTGGTCTCTGTGTGTGTTTCTTCCCAGGGTCACCATACTACTACGGTGCAACATCACGGGGGGCGGGCCCTGCTGCCACGGCAACAGCCTCCGCCTACGACCGCCATTGACCCCCACCACCGAAAGAAGAGGAGGACGAGGAGAAGAAGAAGAAGAAGAAGAACGAAGAGGAAAAGAGAGGAGAGCAGGGAGGGAGAGAGGGAGGGAGGGATAGCACCAGCACCATCCAAATACAAGCCTGCCTACAACTGGATGACAACGTGGATTCCGACCCGGTGACGTCAGTGCGGTTTGAATTTCCTTTAACTGACACTTAAATCCACCCGTGCACTGCTGGGCCGGGCTGTGACACAAGGAGAGTTTTTACATTCCTGGTATGATGCTGGCATGCCGCCGTTGGTATCTGCCGCGTCAGCTACAGGATTTTTCACAAATTACGACTAAATGAAGGAGATTCGGACACTCCCATGATAAATCAGGGCACCCTGCTGACTTGAATCTGTCTGCTTTTTCAAACAAGCATCAAACACTCTGTAAGTTTGCAGCAGTGCTTATGACTAAAAACAACTGCGATCTCCTGGGTAAGATGTTATTTACCGTAATTCCTTTGGCATGAAAACAATTGAACCGATGAGAGTGAAATCACTTTTCCAAGCGTAGTCTTTTTATGGCCAGACATCAGTTAATCAATCAATTTTCTATGCTATGCTACGGTGTAAGTAAAGACAATCCAATCCTCATAACTTTGAATGACCAAATTACCAGCTGTGTGATAGGTTGCCATAACTTTATCACTCTGGCTTCTTTCCTGTTAAGATTCCTCTCGTTTATCCACTGGGGATCACAATATTTGCAGATCGGGGTGCCTTGATTTTTCATGGGAGTGTTCAGGTTCATAATCCAGAGGCACAGTCGCAGCCAGAGCCCGTGTTCGCAGCTGTCCCGCAAGGAGAAGTGCGTCCTAACACCCCTACTTGCATTCGTGGCGGCACGATCGCCGCCGACCAACAGACAGGCCTTTCAGTAAAGCACAGCCGAAACTCTGAGCCCTGCTGAGCGAAAAGTGTACATGTTCTCGTCAGACCAAAATCCAATCAACCAGGGAGCGTTACTGTACAGGAAGGTGCTATCCTACCTTCCCAGCCAAGATTTAGTCCTGTTAAGAGCTATTTATAAAGGAGGAGAGACAGAGTAATATATTTAGAAGCTTTTTCTGCGCTGCACTCCGTGATGAGAGTGAATGCCTGTAATGATTTATAATATGTGTCACGCTGTTGTGCTAGAATAGTGATGATGACGATGACGACGATGATGACGACGATGCAGTGAAATATGAAATCTTAACACTTTCAATATGAAATGGAGTCTTTGTTTATAAATGTGATATGATTGCGATTTCCTGTCTATAGTTTGTCGCCTGGTTATCAGTTGACACAGGCGCCGTTTTAATAAGATGCCAACTTTTATCCACTTCCTGCATATTCTAATGGAAAGCCAGGAAGTCGTGGCACTCTCTCTCTCTCTTTCTCTCTCTCTCTGTCTCTCTCTCTGTCTCTCTTTCTATTTCTCTCTTTAAACTCCCCAAAGATGGGCCCCCCCTAGTGGACCGGCTGACTAACTACAAAAGCACAAAGAGACTCAATCATCATTTAAAGGCGCCATTTTACTTTTAAAATTCCATATGGTTCTTCTTCTCCCCTTCTTGAGTGCTTACCCTTGTGCTGTTTGACATACTGAGATTGTTTCTATAAAAGCATTGTTTTTCGTGAAAACAAGTGAAACTGTTTTCTTTTTTCTTCTTCTTCTTCTTTTTTTTTTTTTTTTGGTTGTTTGTTTTCTCTTCTACATCAGTTATGCGCTGTGACAATGCATGACACCAGGGTCGAGGCCTTACCCATTCATGTACAGACAGAGTAGGGACTAGGACAGATTTGCCCTTCAGCACTGATCTGAAATCAGTCTTACGTTGCTCCTCCGAATGTTTGAGGCCCTGCTGGGGAACCCTGTGTTGATCCTGGGTCCGTGTGTAGGGGCAACATCTTCCTAAACCTGTGTGTAGCTTCCTGTCTCACTTGTGTCCATACAAGATTTGTACAGTAAACACTGAAAGAGAAGAGAAGTCACAATGTCAATAGCAATTTCAATTATTCACATTTGAATTTAGATTTTAGAGATGAAGCTTTCTTTAAGATAAAAAAGACTAAGAGGTGTGTGGTGTTGTTTTAGCCATCGTCTGCGAGTGTTTACAAATCTTTTGTTTGTTTGTTTGTTTGTTTGTTTGTTTCAGGTATGTGTGGCTGACCGTAGCGCTTCATTGCTACTGTGTAGTTTTACTAGCTAACAGGTTGGAGGCACCAAATCTGCAGCGTGAGACAAAAAAAAAATATAGCTATATAAACATATACCTATGAATACTGAACAAAGCTGTTAGTTTCTCAATCTTTGTTGTTTCTGGGTTTTGAAATAGTGATAGAAGGGATCCTTTACATTTGTAGACCTTAAAAGTTGTGCGTATACAACTCTAAAGAAGATTCTTATGACGGCTCGCCCTCTGTGCTGCCGGCGCGCACCGCGGGGGAAGCCCTTCCTTATTTCTCTCTTTCTCTCTTGATCTTTCTGAGGCATTATTGAACCTGAACCACACCAGCTGAAAACAAGGACAGTGCCTTTAGTTTTATACGCAAACAACCCCCTA
Organism: Myripristis murdjan; assembly: GCF_902150065.1. Lineage (NCBI taxonomy): Eukaryota > Metazoa > Chordata > Actinopteri > Holocentriformes > Holocentridae > Myripristis > Myripristis murdjan. The sequence continues at coordinate 22,038,529 of NC_043980.1, forward strand.
ACTGACCACGCGTCACTAAAACAAAATTCAGCGTCCTCCCATGAACTCCCCGAACAAAAAAACTCTGCCCATCTGCTGGTGCCGACACAGGGTTGACGAACACACAGAGACTATCGTGCCACAAACACCAGACAATAACCATGAGGTAAATAGGCCAGCAGGCGGCAACTTCCATACTGACATCAGAATAACTTCCATATTGCACCAAAAGTAACATTGCAGCTCTGAAAGCGAAAGCCAGTGGCTTGACAAGGAGCCAGCACTGAAAAAATGGCACAAAATCTACTAAAAGCCAAGTAAGCCTCTTTATTATTATTGCCTATGAGTCCATGTGGAGCTTCTTATCAATGAATTTCACTCCGGTATTTGAAATGACTTCCCCCTCTTGGCGTGTTGGTAACATGCTACCCTCTTTAGGATTATTTTTTTTCATTAACACAAACACACACACACACACACACACACACACATGCAGTGGTGGAAAGAGTGCTACAAGTTGCTACTCAAGAAGAAGTACTGTTACTTTGCTGGTATTTGACTTAAAGTAAAACACCAGCAAAATACCATTTAAAATGAACATAGAGTAAAAATGTTACTTTTTCAAAACAGCAGCTGTGTTAGGTGTGATCTTTTCCATACAGTGATAAAAGGAGGCGAGAGCACGATATAGACTACATTCTTTTAAAGGGGCATTCTGCAAAATTGTGCAGGTCTGATTGACAAAAGTGGAATAAGCACATACTATGATGGGTGAGTCTACACAGTTCTCACTTTTTTTCCACACTTATTCCACCATTCTCACCGTTGAGTCTAGATGATCGTCACTTTCATTGACCATTTTTTCTTCGTGCACCTTTTACTGGAAATTTGGAAAAGACAAAAGGTTGAACCAGCAAAGTAGAAGCAGGTTTCTTTTCTCATCTTTGCTGGCCGAGCTTTTATTGTGAAAGGTTCCATAATCTGGTCATCAGTCACTGACGGATATTTGGACATTTGGAAAAGATACAGTACACAAAACAGCTACTCAATTACAGTAACGTGAATAAATGTAATTAGTTACCTCCACCTCTGCATACATGCACACACACACACACACACACACACACACACACACACACACACACACGCTGCTGTCAGCATGACTGAACGTCGCTCTCCTTGAGGAGGTGATTCCAGTTGTGCTCACTCTGTAGGCGCAGGCCAAATTCACCGCCCGTTCTCCGGTTACAGTGACACATTAACAGGATTATTTGTTAACTATGCATCTCACTGTGACACAGCTTGCCTTGCCATTGCTTTGACCTGATTGGTTCACACGGGGAGAGAGCAGATTCTCATTGGCTCGCAGACATTTTCGATTGGCAGCCGTGACTCCGAGTACAGTGATGTGGGTGTGTGTGTGTGTGTGTGTGTGTGTGTGTGTGGTGGGGTGACTGTCATTGTGGGTGGTACTGTAAGACGCACAGTGGGCAGAGGCCATACACACACACACACACACACATAAATGTATGCACAGATGTGCAGACACACGTTCACTCAGTCTTTCCCACTTGCGCTCTCTCTCACACACACACACACACACACACATACACACACACACTCTCTCTCCCTTTGTCCTTTGCCGAGTGGTGGTCGCCCCTCCCCTCGTGCCCCTGTGTTCCCCAGGGGAGGCCAAACCTGCTGTGCCATCAGAACCTCATCCCGTCTTTTTCTCCCCCTCCCTCCACCCTAATCTCATCATATCTCATGCACTCGTCTTCCCCCGTCAAGCCCCCTCCCCTCCCCTCCCCTCTCGTAGCACTGCCACACCACCAGGATTAGAAATATTAAAACTATTCTGTTGATTTCAGTCCTGTGACCTTCCTCAAAAAGTCCTCCCTCTTTCTTCAGACAGCCCCATTAATCCTTTTTTTTTTCCCTCCTCTCCTTTCTTACTTTTCTTTCTGACTATTCAGACGTAATGCTCACTGTCCTGTCAGAAATTCTGCATAGGAATGAAGCAGGGTGTTTTGTGCCAAAGCGAGGTCATTTCAATGGCAATATGGCTGCCGGTATCTTCATTTGGCCTGGAATATTTTGTGAGATCACATCTCGTTCTCTGTTTCCTTTTTCTTGTACTTTTTTTCCGACTGTTTAAAAACACAAATTACACAGTACACAGTACGAATAGCATTGGAAAAAAAAAAAAAAGTATTGTTTTTCCCAGCACTGCTACAGTTCACTGTCCATGAAAATAAAATCTCGTCCAGAAATTCACACAATTTAGATCCTGGCTCCAAATCAAATAGAAAACCAAAACAAATGCAAATCAGTTATTTTAATTATGATTTCTCACCAAGGCTTTTCTGTGTATACCACCTGACTGCATCTCAATATGAATCCATGAAGATGGCTACTGCCTTTGTAAAACCTGAGGGGATTTCAGCATCACGTCTTGACAGCAATTAGTGGCACAATCTGTTTCATGCTTGCTGATATAACTAGGCTCTGGACAGAGCTCAACAAAACTGGAGTGTTACAATATTCTGTACATCTTAATATTATTCAGCTGTGGAAGAGGAGAAATATACATGATTCAGCCTACAAAATCTACTGTGCTTTTTGAGCAGATATTTCAATCAAAAAAATAGAAAACATGATTTTTCACCTTACTGTGGCCTTTCGTGTAACAATCTGGAGTTTTTTGTGTCCATGGCTTCCTATCTGGGGTGTTAAAGAGATATTTATATCTGTGACGTTTTGGTAAAAAAAATAATAATAATAATGAATAAATAAAGGAAAGAAAGACATACACTGAATGCAAGGACTAATTAGGTTTTAAAGTTTCAGCATTGCTCTCTTCTTCAAAACGAAAAATTAGGAAAAAATCAGACAAGACAAAAGAAAACATATCTGTAACATTCACCAAAGCCTGTGATGCCTGTTTTAAATGATAGATTCTTGTACAAAAACATATGAAATAGCAGAAAAGACTTACAGATAAAAACACAAAATGAAGATAAGAAATGCCTTCAATATTCTGGAGGGGAGGATTTAAAAAAAAAAAGTGGAAAAAAATGCTTCTTTAAGAAAAATGTGTATGTTTTTTATTCAATTTTCTAGTAGTTGCAAACAAAACTTGGTGTTTTTTCTCTTTGTGTGTCGTGTGTTGTCTTAATATTTGAATGTATTTTACTGCAGTGCGAATTTGCCAAAGATATCATATCACTTGAGTTCCCTCCTTTATTTTCTTTTATGTTTTTTGTTCTTGAATTGTGACCAATTTTTGTTCAGAAAACTGGAAATAAATGGTGAATTTGATATTATGCTTATTTTTTTATATTTCTATTGTTAATATTATTGTTATTTTATTTCCTGGGTTTGATTTTACTGTGAAATATTAAATTGCAGTTTGCTGGATGCATCTCTTCATAACCAGTCTGTGTACCTGTCCATCCGTCCACCTGAGTGACTGTTGTTGGTGAATTATTCCATTTATGTACCTGTAATGTGAAGCTAAGAAGTAATTATTTGTAAATATTTGCCATAATTTTATTGGTCCTTCAGAATAAAAAATAATTTTTTTGGAAGTTCAAACGTACTGTGTTCATGCTTAGCTGCACACAAGCATATACACACACAACACACACACACACACACACACACATATATATATATAAAACCATGCACGCAAATGTCCAAATAAATGTGTTTGCATTCATCCAGACAGAATTCTGGATGAATGCCCAGACAGGGACGTCCCGAGCTGGAAGCTGCTGGTTTCTCAGCCTGACCCCGCGGTGCCGCCCCTATCCTGGGTCGACAACTTAGAGGTGTGAGTTAGCCACACACTGACCCCTCAGCCCCCCCTCACCCTCCTCTGGGTGAATGGGGCGTCCCAGTGCTGCAGTGTTGGCTGGAGGCCCAGTCCATGAGGGGGCAGAAAAGTGTGTGTGTGTGTGTGTGTGTGTGTGTGTGTGTAAGGAGGGTGGGGTGGAGGTTGTGCAGGGGGTTGAATGATAATAGGACACAAGCCACGACATGGTGACAACACGCCACACACTCAGAAAACAGAGCATACCCAGCTTGAGACACAGGCCAGGCTGTCTGCGGCTTGGGAGCATGCCCAGGACACCAGAATGGAGGGCAGTGTGTGTATGTGTGTGTGTGTGTGAGTATGTGTGTGTAAAATCTGGTTATTTGCCAACTAAACAACCCCAGGGCTTCACCCTTACCCTGGGAATATCACAGTGCTCCTGCTATGTGTGTGTGTGTGTGTGTGTGTGTGCGCTAGTGAATGAATGAATCCTGTTTTGAAACCCACAGCAGGATGAATCACTCGGAAGAAATTAATAGTTTTACTCACTGTACCTTCTTCTCCTCTGCCTGCTGGACTCCTGAGTCAGATCCTGACATGGACGGCTTGAAGAAGCCCAGCAGGCCTGTACTTCAAACCTTCAAATCTCTATTAACCTCCTGCTAGAGTTTGGATAATGTGTCAAACTGGCCATGTGCTTGTAGGTTACTGAAATGTGGCCACATCAGACCAGGCCATTCAATGCCAAAATTCCATTTTTGTTGTTTTATTAGTAGTTTTTGTCTTGCTGGCAATCAGAAAATGCAGTTTCAGTATTGATGGACAAATTTAATAATGATCAATGCAACGTTAAAAAATCATAATCCAGGGGGTGTCATCCTGTTGGTTGTAAACTTGGGCCCTTTGAGACTGTTAACAGTGATATTGGGCCCCAAATAAACAGCTTGATAATCAAATGCCACAGTCATGCAAACACGTGCCAGCATTTAAAACCTATGAAATTCATTAAGACAGCAGCATGCATAATTACCATGTGGCATTGGTGGAGTGATGCCAGAATAATAAGAAACACTCAGATGAATATTTCTGCTTCAGGAAGCTCTTGTAACATTTTAAAGATTAGAAACTGCAAATGATTATCTTCACCAGGCAGCAGCCTTGAGGAGATTATGTGTTTGGTCCTGTGTGTTTGTGTGTGTGTGTCCATGGCTAATCTCACAAACTACTGGGCCTAGGAGCCTAAAATTTTGCGTGCACAGTTATGACTGTAAGATGAACATGTAGATCTCGTGGTTGTGGAGGTTTGAAACCTTTGCAAAACAACTGCTTTTGCAACTTCCTCTCTCTCTCTCTCTCTTCATGCACAGTCTAGCTTGCTCGACCACTGGTGCTGTCTTCCTCTCTCTCTGTCTCTCACTTCCCATACTGTCGGGTTGCTATGTCGCTCCCTCACGTCATCGAAAGTCAACAGAACCCAGAGCAAACAGACGGGAGAAAAACAAAGTAGAAAGTGTCAGGGGACGGGTTAAAGCAGGTTAACATAGCCTGATGCTTCACGACTGGAAAAAATGATGAGTTAAACAGCTGTCACTGTTACATACTCATATTGAGCGGACTATTTGCCTAACCTTTGCACATCTTTCGTGTGTGTTTGTGTGTGAGTGTGTGTAAGTGAGAGAGAGAGAGAGAGAGAGAGACCTTAGTAGCAATTTTGAATCCTTACTATTTTAATGTGTGCTCTTTTTGAAACATGATTTATGATGAAAGCTCTGTGACTAATGGCAAAGACCACTGGTATAATGTGTCTAATAAAGCAAAACACATTGATTTGGTAATTTATTATTATTATTTTATTTTTTTTAGAGTTTTTTTTTTTTATATATATAACAGGGTTGCCTATAGTCCAGAAAAAGAAGATACACCCGGAGATCTACAGTTAAATTATTGAACAAATCCGATAGCTTATGCTCAAGTCTGTTATTTTCAGCAGGAATACCACAGGTGGCAGGATATCTTTTTTGCATTTTGCTCTGTCCACAACCACAAATTGTTATTTGTCACATGGAATATGAAGGCGCATCTCTGCAAAAATAGGCTGCATCTAACCTGTTTTATTGTGGTACTGAGAAAGAGACAAAAAACAATACTTAACTTCTCAGTCGACTGCATGTGTGTGATAGCTGAGTGTGATAGTTGGTCTGCATCCACACCAGTGAGCTCCTCCTTGTGGCAGATGCAGGCGTCATTCATATTGGGGGTTGACAGTTCTTAGTTAGTTCGTTAGTTAGTTAGTTGGAGAGCAGCGTGACAGCCATGCCCTCTCCACTCGCCTCCCACTGCTCTAGATTACATAACATGACTAGGTACTGACATGTTCTACCTCTCCTCCTCCTCCTCTCCCTCCTCCACATCTCTCTCTTCTCCCTGCTCCCTATACAAGAGCAGAAGACAGACAACAGTGGTACTTATGGAGGGCAAGAAGTCATGCAAATTAACGTCAGTCAGCATCGGTACTTTTTGGCCCTCCAGAGCCCCGGTAGGGAGGAGGTGCTGGGGCAACTGAGCATAATTGGGCCTCGGCTGATTAGTGAAGAGGGGCAACCACAGGAGAAGGAGAGGAGGATGAGAAGGAGAGATGCTGAAGAGATGTTAGCAGTGAGCGAGCAGGGCCTGATGGTCTTTGAATGAGAATGGAGGAGGCAGAGGAGAGAGAGAAAACAGAGGTTGTGCTAATGCACGTGTTGCATATTCATGACTGCTTAGGTTTGCATCGCAGCTCTTGCTATGCTGTTGCATGTCTGTCTTCACTCGGCACTGTTTACCTCCGCTGCCTGACAGTGCTGGCTGCTGTAGCTGTTAACATATCCTGGGTTTGTAGTGCATTTGTCCCGCGTGCACACACTTTGTTTATGAGATGGAGGAACATTAACTGAAGACATGCAACAGGCATGCAAAGGCATTATGTTTGTTTGTTTGTTTGATTTTTAGTTTCCTTGTTTATGCATGAATGATATTACCCAGTACTTTTGTGTCTTAGCTTTATTATTTACTCTTTTGAGTGGCAATGTTAGGTAGTTTCAATAAGTGCCTTGTTTTTTTCTATATCACCTGCGCAAATTAGTGATTTCTTCCTTCGCTGTTTGTCATCAACATGGATCATCACTAATGTATGTCCCATTTATTAATCGTGTATAAACAGTTAACAAATACTACCACTCTATAGTTGAGCAGTAAGCACACATAGGGATATCATTAACTTTTTTAAACATGTTTTAAACAGTGAATTCATAATTTTAGAGAGCAGGCCAAACAATGCTCTCTAAAAAAAATTGTGATTCCACTGTTAATAAATGTTATTGGTGTCCTAGTGTTGGTTTACCATTATGTTACAGTGTGTCATTTCTAATGGCGACATCTGCATCTAAAGAGTGCATTTAAAGTGGCAGCAGCAGCGGCAGAGGGCAGCGAGCCTCTTGTCTCTGGTGGTTTAGCTGTTGGCTCATCAAAGAGAGAGAAACTATCTGACACACTTACAGTGCAAGAATCTGCTTTGACCTTTTCACGGGAGACATTTAGACCTCACAAAATGGGCCTTTACATGCTTCTCATTGCCCTTTACACCATGTCCACTCACACACACACGCACACACACACATGCGCACACACACGTGCGTGCACACATGCACACCATGAAGTTACAGAGATGCATTACGCGGTGACAGTGTGCTGTGGTAAAGATGAGCGAGGCATGTACAGAGTGCTTATGCCCTGTGTTTCACTCATTAAGGCCCCCGGACACCAGAAATGACGAGACGCGTAGTTCCATGTAGTGATTTTTTCCCTCTCGGTCCGTCACTCACAATCACTCCCTCACACAGATACTACATGTAACAAATGTCAGACGTGAGTACAGTGTTTGTACGTGCGTGTGCGTATGTGTGTGTGTGTCTCTGTGTGTGTGCTGGAGCATTGACAGGCATGGAAGCAGCTTGTTGAACTAATAGCCTAACTAATGTGTCTACATTCCCTCCGTCCTCCCTCCCTCCCTCTTTCTTTCCTCCGCAAAAACTGACATCTATGAGCAAGGGGGAGGAGGGAGAGGGGAGGGAAAAAGAGGAGAGGAGTGGGCTGACAAGCGGCAGACCCTCTCGCCCTCCCGTCTGACTCTGTCTATCTCCCCCCCTCTTTCTCCCTGAGGGTTTGTCTCTGAGGATAGTGCTATGATGAATAGGCCTGTCTCAGCTAACCTAGCAGAGACCAATTAGAGAGAAGGAGGGAGGAAGAGAGAGAGAAAGACAGAGAGAGAGAGAGAGAAACAGACAAGAGGAAAGATAGAGACTGAAAAACAACGGGAGATACAGAAACAAAGGGAGAGCAGGAGACAGAGAGGGAAAATGAGAGAGGGGAACACAGAAAGTAAGGGCAGATAGGTTAAAAAGGAGGTAGGAGGATAGGGGTAAAGTGGAAAGTTGAAGACAATGCGTGTTGTGTATGCACGTGTGTGTGTGTGTGTGTGTGTGTGTGTCTCAGAGAGCTGTCAGTGCTGAGGGAGAGGCAGTGTGAGAGGGGCCTGCCTCACAAGTCTTAACCTCGTCTGCCGCTGCAGGAGAAGCTTTGACAGCAGAGACACACAAACAGGGCCAACCCTCACAAAACACTTCCTCCTCTTCCTCCTCCTCCTCTCTCACTGCTGCACCTCTTGTTCCACATGCTCCTATTCCCTCCCTCTTGATTATTCTTTTAGCCCTTATTCTGCATGCATTGTATGAATGATAAACTTATAATGTTCTCTGTTGTGCTGCATATGGCAGATTTATCTGATTAAACTCTCACTTAGTTTTGTAAAGTTTTTGCCTGACCACCCACTCACACTGAATGTCCCGAACTGAGTCTGTCATTGACACACACCTGCACAAAATCCACGTACATCCTCAGGAAATTTTTGCCTTTTTGTCTAGCCAACTGGACACATAAGAGGCAAATTGCAATTTCATTTAGTTTATTGTTTGATGTGCATGTTAGCTGGTATGTATAGATCAGTGTAGTTGTCACTGTTGATTTAGGCTTGAGCTACCAAGCTAGTTAATCAGGGGGTGTTGGGGGCAGAGCCAAGCCAAACAAACCAAACCAGTGGTATCCCAGTCCGACTTGAAAAGCTCCCAAATAACTCTGAGAATGCGAGCCGGTAGAACTTAAAATGGCTGCATTCCCATCTTCTCTTAGCAGAAAGCGGGGCTGTTAATAAACCACTAACAGTCCATTCCACATTTCACGCCCCTATCATGCCAGCGAGAGTCCAGTTTTCTGAGAGGGGACTACCTTAAGTCTCCTTCTCCAGTCCCACAGCACCTCTGTGGGTCAGTCTCGTCAGCATTCATAACATTCAGAATATTCATTCACACCGCCAGAGCTGCAAAAATGTAAACGAATGGCGCATGTGCAGTATAATGTTTGTTAGAGCAAACCACAGATGATGGTTTGGGGGTTTTGTATACTGTATTTGTTAGTCATGCAGATCTGCCTTGTGTGGAAATTAGCTGATGTAATCTTGCACCTTTTGGGACAGCCAATAGCGGCCGACCTTACACAGGAGCTGGAAACACTGGAATTTCATGCTGGCGTACACATACACACACACGAACACACACGTTAAGAATGTAAAGCAGCAGAGGAGAAATTGTTCTGTCTCTGTGACTCGAGCTGTGGTGGCGGTCCAGCTTGAAATAGGCTTTCCTAGTCTTGTTACATTTGTGGCTCTAAACAAGTGTATTTGTTCTAAACAGCCAGCGTCTAGTAGGACCTCCTCAGACCAAAAAATCTGTCACACAGGAGGGGATGCGTTTTATGTATCTTTTTCTTTCTTTTTTCTTTTTAATAAACAGGAGAAACACTGGGTAGACAGCAATAGCATACATGCCAACATTTAGGTTTCAAAATCTGATTTTTTTTTTCTAGGTGGGGTTGGAATTATCTGGCCTGCCTGCCTGCACAGAGAGTAGCTGTGCACAAACCCCATGAATCAGGCTATGGGTTGCCAGGTTGTGATGACAGCTTGAAATTGTATATAGTTTGTGGTTTATGTGTGTAGAATGTGATTTATAGATGATCTGGCAACTTGGGTAACACCAGACAAACATACAAAACTTATGCATCCATGTATGACGATTATTTGTTAAAAAGCTTGAGGGCCAGTTTCTCGGGAGTAACGACAAATTGGGACAGCTCTGGAAGATTGCCCTGAAATACAGGAAATCCAAGGGAAAAAAAACGAGAGCTTGCAGGTATAAGCAATAGCCGCCACGTGTGAACAGACATAGAAACTGAAACGGTAAAATGTTGTCTTGTAGTTCCGGGTTGTATGTCCTCACAGCAAAAGGTACTAGCTAGTGTGGATAAATCCCAAGCCAAATAAACAATGCATAGCTCAGTGTCCTTGTACTGTGAAGAGGAAAAAAAAATAAGTGGATTGCATTTTTACATTCAAACCTGACTGATCCCTTGCCAGGTAGGGGCAAGACAAAAGCAGTAAGACGGTTCCGTACGTGTTGCCAAGAAACATAACATGGATTATAACTTAAACTTCAACATAAAATCCAAGTAAAAAAGGCCTCACATTGGTAGTTACGTGAACTCTGGGAAGTGCAGAGGATGACCAATTTAACTTGTTTTTTTGTTTTTTGTTTTTTGCTTGCTATTTAACGTCTCTCTTCAACTGCCTGTCATCCCAGTTCATTTGTATAATGCATGTAAAATAAAAACTTTAGCTCCACATGTGACCAACACTGGCCCGGGATCAAATCCTGCCAGAGCTTTCTTGCCTCTCTGTGCCAAGCTAATTTCCCTCAGACAAAAAAACAAAGCATAAACATCAAAAAAAAAAAACTCCTCTGCCCACCCTGCACGTTCCAAAGAGGTGAACACTCGTCGCTCCCTCTCTGCATCTCTCTATCCCCCTCTCCTTCCTCCAGACAATCTCCATCCTCCCCATCTCTGAGACAATTACAAACATCCCGCCTTCCATTTATCACCAACAATTAAACAGCAGGAACGGAGCCTACTTCATAAGCAGAGAGGAGAGGGAGAGGAGAGCTGGAGACGAATGCCAGTGGAATGAAGTAGAGTCAACAATGAGAAAGACAGAGGAAAGCTGACAGCACAATTAAGGTTTTTAATTCTCTGCTTGAGTGGGCCGGTCCAGTCTTTATGCTAATTAGGATGCCACGGCCATGTAATAAATCTCTATGATCCAGCCTCATTTCCCCTCTGTCTCTGCCTCTCTGTGTCTGTCTCATTCTCTCTTCCTCACACACACACACACACACACACACACCAACTCACACCAACACAGAAAGTTTACCCATTACTTTTAATGCTACACCCTTGGGTTGGAGTGTTATTAAATAGTTTTGATAACATAGTTTTTTGTGTGTTCTACCTGGGTTGTAATGCTTTACGCTGCCTGCGATCTGAAGGGCGTGGGCCCCCAGAAAGCTCTGAGTGTCTGCACATTCTGTTTACTGGTTGGCCGAGCATTCGTTATCTTGGTTCAACGCCCACCCAGTTGTAGTTTCTCCCCCTGTTAACTCCGGTTATTAGTCTTTTTTCAAGAATACAGTTTGTGCGCCTTGAGCGGCTGGAATGCACTGTGCATCCACATTTAAAGCCACTGACGCATCGCATGCAGAAAATTTTCCCTTATCCCCTCTCTGCTTCTCACCCACCCCTTCTTTCTCTCTCATGCCCTCATCTCCATTTGACAGACATGTCTAATGATAACATCTGTAGATGAAAAGAAAAACAGCGCAACAATCCGCAGATAATTGGGGGGCAGATTCTAAGTGAAAGAGAGAGAGAATGAGAGAGATAGATAAACGGACAACTGTAGGCTGTTGGTAAAAGTGCTGGCTCGCAGTTATTTTCACCCTCATTTAGGTCACAAGGACACACACTAATCAATGCTTTTTTTCCCCTCCTCTCCCTCTTGCCTCCCTGGAAGAGTGTCACAAAGCCAATTTACAAAGATTCTATGTTAAAAAAAAAAAAAAAAAAAACCTACAGCATGTTCATTAAATAAATGGAAGTAAAACCAAGTCCAGCAAGACAGAATGAGGTTATTTTTACTCCAACATGCACACAGTACAGGAACGATAACATCTTTTTTGCAGGACTGCTCAGCCTTGCTGCGTAGCTCGACGCCCAAACATTCTCAGTCCAGTCTTTGGGTTACACTTGTCCAGCTTCTTCACGTTCACATTGGTGGCGTCACTGGCGGCTATTTTGTGGCGAGAGAGGGTCAAAATGGCCACCACGCCCACAACTAAGGCCAGATGCAGCAGATAGAGGGCCACGTGGAGGATGGTGAGCACCAGGGAAAGGCAGAAAGCTACAATGCACCAAGGCCAGGCGAGGAGGAGCAGGAGGGACTGATGGAGAGCGTGGAGGAGGAGAGCAGGGGCAGACAGGAGGAGTCTGACCAGAGTTGATGCCAGCCAGGAGTACAGAGACAGAGGAGACAGGAAGAAAGACACCACTATCTTGCTCGCGGATGAGGCCTGGACAACACAAGAGCAAAAGCAGAGCGGTCACATATTCCAGCTATGAATGCTTCATGCCAGAGGTGCTACAGACAATTTGTTTTTCTGTGTTCTTGCTGATTGTTTTGATGAACTTGCCTCACAAGGGTTTCTGTACAAGATATCATCAGAGGTCTGTGCGTTGTGAAGCCCTGAAAAGGGAAGAATGGACAGATGAACAGGGAGAAAACAGCTAAAAGAAATGGATAACAGTTGCAGATCTGTGTTTGAGATCCAAACTTAACTGCACTCACACAGGAGAAGGAGACCGAGAGCGACGGCCAGCAAAAGCCTCATTTCCCCCCTCTGCCTCTGCAGTCACAAGCCTGAAAAAAGAAAAGTTCACCACCAAGCTGATCCACTCAAGCTTTTACATCCGATTCAAGGATACTGTCTGTGCACATTTTTATCCATTTCAAAGGAGTTTATCGAGGAAGCACATGTCGACTCACCAAATGCTGCTGCCAAATTGGACCTTTCACTTGGTGCAGCCTCAGCCTCGACGGAAAGTCCAGCAGCGAGGAGATCAGGGTTGCACACTGCTCGGTATTCTGCTGAGTTTCTCCTCAGCTTTAATTCATTAATCCTCTTGTGGATGTTGTGCAACACAGACTCCCCTGCTCCACTTCTCAAACAAACATGGACTGATCTGCAGCACAGCTTAATAGTTGGGGGTTGCGGCGCCCCCTGTTTGATTGGAGGGGACAACCAACAGGTTTGACCCACTTTCAACAAGTTGTTTTTTTTCTTGCACCTCGTTCCAAGATCCTGTGAAATGGCACTCGCACTTCCTTCATGTTATGTATCCATACAGGACATTGGAGCAGGACATAATGTCAAGACGGATAGTTTAAAGGTGCAAATATTATAGTTGGAGGGGCGAGATTGCATGTGTGAAGATTTTATTGGTTGAAGGTTTTATGGTACAGTATTTCCGCCTACTGGTGCACCATAAGATCCTCATTTAAGATAATCTACTCTCCATAAAGTAAAAGTAACAGCAGTGCGTGTCATGGGGACGTTCATGCGCCGCAAATCTCAAAGGACTTTTGTGAAGCCCAGAATCCTCGATACACCCTGTTTAGTTAGGGGGAAAAAAGAGGCAAAGGAGTGAATTGAGAGCATTGGTAAGCATTTGCCCTGAGACAGATCCAGGATGTATTTTTATATACATGCAGATAAATGATGGTGGAACCGGGATGCATTTGCATAGTAGCCATTCATTGACTGAGTCTGGGCCACCAGGTGAGAGGAATCTGTCTTGATTGATGGTAGTTAACAATAGAGAAACAGAGAGGAGAGGATGGGGAGGAGAGTGAGGCAGGAAAGAGCAGAGGGGAGAATCTTTCTTACATGTGAGGTAGGTGACAGGTGGCATTTGGTCCAGCTGTTGTCCACCTGACTGTCCCCTCCCCCCCTACACACCTTACAGACACACACACACAATCTCTGATCCACAAATCTGAGCCCAGCGGGAGTCTTTCCCACCGCTGGAATAATGGAGAAGTTGAGCTGGGGAAGGTGTTCGCCCCTCCAACCCCGACCTTCACCCCCCATCCTAAATTACCATCCTCCACCCCACCACCCCCACCCTCTCAGCCTCCATTAAGGTTAACTCCCGCTTATCATCACCTCAACCCTCCATTACCCTTCTCCTCCCTGCTGAGACGCCAAGGAGAACCTGCCACAAACAACTGCCGATCAGCCACAACACTGTCGCGGGCCGAGAGAAGAGAAGAGAAGAGAAGAGAAGAGAAGAGAAGAGGAGAGGAGAGGAGAGGGGAGAAGTGCCCATTGGCTCTTCTAGTTTCTATTTTATTCTGTTGTGATGTTGCAGTTGGCTCCTCGTGGCAGTCATTACCCATCGCACGCCACCTGAGGTAATGATCATCATTTAGTCATTCAGTCGGTCATAACAATCATGGCTCCTACAGCCGTTCCTTCCATAACAATGATCAGCCACCGTTTTTAGCACCAAAGTCTCATTCATTAACCTTCGTTGTATTTATAGTTTTAAATATCACAGTAGTCACATTCAGTGATTCATCTGTGCCAGCTCTAAAGTGTAACTTATGGCTAAGCTTTGGCCCTTATTCCATTCATGAAATACGTGAATGTTGACTGAGAACAAAAGGTGAGTTACGTCTGAATAAGACTTTTTTTTATTGTGTGTATTTAGGAACTCAGGGCCTTTTTTGTGAAAGCTTTTATTTCACTGCCTTCACAAAATTAACTTTATTTCCTTTTGTTTTTCCCTTTTTAAAAAAGTTTTTGCAGTAAATTTGTGGTAAAAAAAAAAAAAAAAAAAACTTTAATTTAATTTGAAATGTACTATATATTTTAAATAATTATGTGTTATTGCTAATTTGCTTGCTGCCTTTCCCCCTTTTTTTTTTTTTTTTTTTTTGAAAGAAATCAAGTCAATTCACTCAGCTTTCAAAGGTTTACATAGCCAGACGGGCATCTGGGGGAAAAAAAAAAGCATTAGGGATGAACAATGTATTATGACAGCAGTATGTGTGCAGAATCAAAGTGTGTGAAGCAATGAAACACACCTGACATGTTTCTAGACTAGTTTTTCGTCACTGTCACTAGCTTGAAGGATCAGGAGCTTTTGAAAGAGCATGAAAAGATGGGTGATGGAGTGTAAAATATTGATAGGGCTGCTAAATAAAAATAAAACGAGGTAAAATTCACAACAATCCTCTATCTCCATATGGCCAGAATATTCTCTGCATAATAAAACGAGCACATGCCACTAGCCAGAAACCATTTATTTTGTTCCTTTTACAACTGTTAATAAAAATCTTAGAGGCACGCTCACAGACAAACAATGAAAAAAGGAATAGCACCAACAGCTGAGAATTAAAAGGAGACATCATACAAGACAAACATGTAAAAAAACAATTCTTAGAATGTAAGAATTATAAACACATGTACATAAAGATGACAAACCACCAATGATGGTAAATTAGTAATGCTCTGCCTCTTTATAATGTTATTCAATAAAACTCAATACCTACAGGGGGGAATAGCAAGAAATGGAAATATGGTAATAAGCAGCTAGAAGGTATAAATACTGTTATGTTTCATACACACACACACACACACACACAGCTAACCAATGCATCCCAGGAGGACTGACAGAAATCCTGTTAAACATAATACTAATAATGGAAAGGGAAGTGGAAGAAAAACAACAAATATTCCATGTCAAAACAGATGTTTCATACAGGGTCCAAACATGCAATGCAGAAAAACTTAATGTAGCATGTATTATGGGCAATTTAAAATGACAATTTTCAGTACTTGCACTGCAGCGTCCAGCGAGGAATCTGAGGCATGGCAGCTGAAACTGGATCTGTTCTTCTGAGTCTCCTCTTACTGAAGAGGAAACCACCAAGACACCAGTATTTTTTTTGCAAACTGTGGACCTCTAAAGCATTTGGGCTCTAAATAAACTGAAGAAGAATGATGGGCTTGCTCACTATTGCTCAGACACTGCCTGGTTCTGCATGTCAATCACTAATCACTCTTCTCTTATCCTCAGAGACGCGATTGGATGTCACATCACCAGCAACAAAAGGCAGGTGTCTAGACTCTGGAGAGGAAGTGAAGTCATAATCATGGAAGTGCTGAACCTTTAAAAGTGCTGAACAATTAAAGGGGGAATGCACTGTCTGAGCCGGCTTCCAGGTTTAGATGCTGGAGGTGGAGAGGATGTCTTCCACCAGGCGCTTGTAGACCCAGGCGTCTCCTTTGAGCCTCTGGCGGCGGACTCCCACCACCTCAGGTCTCTGCAGCAGGCACACCTCCAGCTCAAACGCCATTGTCACCTTGCCAAAGTCACCCTGGGTGCGGCACTTCAGGGTGTAGCTGGGCACAGAGCGGAGGAGAGAAACGAAAACATTAGGATTTGACGTTAGGATGTGGTAGAATATAAAGTGAAACATACGATGAGGGGAGGCATATCATGATCCAGAAAGTGGCGTAAGTTTTTAAACAGAAAAGGCACAGATAACATACATCACAGACAAGATGAAGAGAAGGTCTTGTAGGAAACACCAATCAGAGCAGGAGAACAAAATTGTTTAGGAGCAGAGGAGGTGATAAATGTCTCACCCTTTTTGTGTGTAGTCTATGTGTTTCTCCGATAAGATGGAGAGGATCTGGTTGAGAACACGATCTGGGTTGGTCTGACTGGTCAGAGTCACATTGTACTGCGTCTAAAAGGAAGACACAACACTCATCAGGAGTTGGTGATGAAAAACTAACTGTAAAAGTGTTTTTAAATCAGTTTTGCTCAGTTCTCCTGGGTGTGTCTATGTGTACCTTGATCTTGCGTGGTCCATCACGCAGCGCTCGTCTCTTGCTGGGCGTGAGCATGGTTACGATCTTGTCCAGGCCCCTCTCCAGAGAACCGAACACCTTCCCTGCTTTCCTCTTCTGCGCGCTGTCTCCTGTACCGGCCATGTCCAGAGACCGAGACCTGGGGACCAACCAGCGCCTCACAGTCAAACACTTGATCAAACTCTCCCATAATATAACCAAATATCTTTTCTGGATGGGGGAGCTTGCCGCTGACAAAGACATCCTGTCCAAAAACGCCGATCGCGCTCGTCTTTTATCAGTGAAACGGTTTTGTGAGTTATAGCTGTTGCAGTGGATTCTGGGAGTTGCTGCCTTTCTTTTTCGGGGGAGAAACAGTAACTCTCCACTCCTGTTCTACAGCACATCCCATTTTTTTGTGATATTTAGCCAATACTCTGATCCAGGTATTAATGTGAGGAAGCAGGTAGGGATTGGAAACAGACTGGCTCTTTGGAATCAAATGATCTGTCATTATGGATTGATTATTGATTATGGATTATTGATTGATTAGTCTCTTTAGCTACAAGGCCACCCTGCGACCTCCTCTCATTTCTTAGGTTTCCCTTTGCCCTGCCAATGACGATGCTAACGCTATTCTTCTGCCAGCACACTCCCTTCTCTTCTCATGTCACTTCCCGCTTCTCACTCCGTCTCATTCTCATCGACTGCCCATGCCTTCTTTTAATCCCTCGTAGACTTGATCATTGTTTCAGTCGCTCTATTCCTGCCATGACTGCACTGTCCAAGCCACCCACCTTCGCTCAGGACTGAAGGCCAGGATCTCATTATTTGCAGGATCCCTGTTTTCCGCTCCCCTCTTCCTGCTTTGCTCCTTTGAGGCACTGCTTCCACCTTCAAAACACACACACACACACACACACACACACACACACACACCATATTACAAACCCTCAATTCAGACATGACACACCACTGAGATAAAATCATGTTTGCTCATGTTAAGTATGAAAGTGACAGATATAGGCACAGTCCTTTGCCTGTATGCATGGAACTGGCCAGCTTGACAATGGAGTGAGTCATACACACAAAGGCTTTGGTACACACAAAGACAAGTGGTCTCTCTCTCTTTCTCTCTCAGACTCTCACTCACACACACACACACTCACACTCACACACACACAAAGAGCCAGGGTTTGGTGGCGAGAGAACACATGTCACTACAGCCCACGTGGGACAGCGAGCAGAGGAAAGAGACAGCTACACCTGTCACAGCACACGCCTTGGGACACACACACACACACACACACGGACACGACGGTGTGTGTGTGTGTGTGTGTGTGGACAAGGCTGTCAGAGGCAGAGGCAGCATGTATGCACTGTAGCTTAGAGAACAGAGGGCTGTAAAGAGAGCAGGTCCAAGCTGGATTCCAAGGGTTTAACACTAACTAGGTCAGATACGGTGTAATAGCTGGTTTCCGGCTCGGTTCATACTGAACTAATGAGGCTGGACATGTGGTCAGAAAATTCACAATGACAAATAATTAAGACTTTAATGATTCTCTATTCATATTAGTGTCCTTCATTTACAGATAAGTGAATAGAATTAGCTTCCTGATAATAACCTCACCTTTGAGTTGACAGTGATAAGTGTGTGTGTGTGTGTGTGTGTGTGTGTGTGTGTGCTTTCAATGGCGTAATGACTGCTAAATCAGTGAAATATGAGTGGCTTTGGGATAAAAACAGGCCCAATAAATGAGTTTATTACCAGAGGACAATTTACTTGCAAATGTGTGGCATGTGGATGTGGCACTTATGATTATGAGAGCTGAATCAGAGAGAGAGAAAGAGAGAGAGAGAGCGAGGAGAGAGCGAGCTGGAGACGGGCAGCTGGCTGATGCAAATTATCAAACAGAGACAGCACACTTCAAGCCCTTGTTTAGAACAAATAACACTCAGTTGCACAATACAGTTATATATAATGAACTGTGAATGAGACAGACTACAGGCAGTTAGTGTTTCCTAAATTTTCTCACTGATTTTTGTAGAGCAGCAGACACATTCTTCTTACCTTTCGGTGTGGTTTTTATGCCATTGGTGTTTTGAGAGGGGGTGTTCAACACATTCTTGTTGGGCCGTGCACTTTTCTTATTGGTCGCAGGAGTTCGAGGAGGAGGCAACGCGAATATTTCGACATCTTTCTCGGGCGCCGCCATATTCCCCTTGTCCTCACCGGTCCGTTCCTGCTCTCTGTCCCGCCTCTGGCGTTGTGGCGTCACTCGCTCCCTCTCAGTGGCTGGGCTGTGCCCCCTCCTTTTCTCCACCGATGGAGACGGCAGTCTCTTTAGGAAGACAGAGGCGGGACGAAGGTGAGAAATAATGGCCTGGCTCAGTCTTGTGGTTATCCTCATGGGAACATTCATCTAACTTGTCAAAACCGAATCTCCTGAACCTAACTCTAAGTTTCTGTGTTTGACTCTTTCTCTCTTACTCTGAAAATACTTTGGCATGGACATGAAGAGGAGAGAGCTCGGCGATGTTTAGATATTAAACTGATATCATGATATGATTCTGGATATTGTCTGGGATTCTGGGTAATGTAATTGTGACAGTGTTTTAAAGGCTGCATTACAGTAGTGGGATAACATTTCTGAACTTAGGCTGTTGTAGCTGTTACATTGTTTGCCTAATAATGGCTGTAGTGTGTAGATACCTTATGAAAGCATCTTCAATATCATCACGTTATCACTGTTGCGGTAATCGATCAAAGATAATATCATATATTCCACTGACCGAATCTCGGTTGCTGGTTGGGGTTGCGGCTCCGTCCGGCTGGCCTCTGACCCCCTGGGGGGAACACTGTGACAGTAAAACCCAGGGACAGTCATCAATGTAGTCTGAACCGAAGTCCGTGGAACCCAGAACCATCGCGTCCTCATCCTCGCTGAAATGAAGGTTTTGCTTAGGCTAGAAAGAGAGAAAGAGAGAGAGAGAAAAGAGAATAAAAAGATTTGAGAACAGTGTGAAAGACAGTAAACTCTCTAACATGTGAGTTCAACCACTTCAATGCAGCAGAGGCCACACAGCCAAAATGATAGAAAACAACAAGAAACACACATCTGGCTGTAACTCAGAGAGCAGAGCATTGTGGGAGCTGAGCTTTTCAGTCTGACCTGTTGTCCCCAGTGCAGCGGAGAGCAGGAAGTGACATCACACGCAGGCGGCTCACGGCGAAGGCGGACAGGCTTGCCTCTGCGTTTCTTCGACAGCAGCAGCAGGTAGGTGGCAGTGGTCTGGTCGTACCGCCACTGCAGAAGTTAAGGAGAACGGGATTAGATGCCAAACATAAACTGTGTGAAATACTGAATGCATAGAGAAAAAAACTTAGAAAACCTGGAAAAATGGGGACAGATGATGATATTTTATACATGCTGGTGCCTCTACAAAGAACACAACAAAATGAGTGTACAAGATCAACAAAAAAATGAGGCACCCAGTGACACAAAGCAATGCTGAAATTCAAATTCATGTACATGTACATGCACACACACACACACACACACACACACACACACACACACACACACACACACACACCTCCTTGACCAGCTGGGTGGTGCTCTCTCTGGAGCGCTTCATGTTGACAGCCATCTCAGTGATACAGTCCTCATCTATATGGCCCAGCTGGAAAAAAAAAAAAAGACAAAGACATTAACAAAGTTCCAATACACACACAAGTTTTTGTATCTTTTTTTTTTTTGTATGTGTTTGCAATATGAGCGTGATTCACTGAAAAGAAAGAAGAAGAAAAAAAAAGGTTTATATTGAGGCTTATGAAATTGTTTCAGGGAAGTTACTTGTGCAGTGACTGGAGCAAATTATGGAAACCAAAGAAAATGGATTCAGTCACCACTGTTCAATTTCCCTTTTTGAAATTAAGACAGACACGGTGAAGTAATGTAAAATTGGTGGCACACTGCCTGAAAAAGGTTAACAGATGGGAGGGTTCTTGTTGTCGTGCACAGGATGATGTATGTATGCATGTGTTTGTAACTGTGTGTGTGTGTGTGTGTGTGTGTACCGGCTGCTTGCTGTGCCACTCCACTGGGCTGCTGTAGTCTTTCATCACCCAGGGATGGTCCAGGAGCTGTTTAACAGTAAGACGCCGCTTGGGCTCCACCTAAGGGCCACAAATGGAAACTACAACTCAACATACAAAGCACCACAAACCCAACAAAATGTCCAACAGTATTTACATGTTATATGACAAACAAACAAATAAATCATGTTCCAGTCAAGCAAAACATTCTGAACTTTTACTCTATTTAAAGTTTCTCCCTTTGATTTGTAGTGAGTCCGTGTGATACACAGTCGAGGCGTAACGGCTCACGCTTTTCACGATTTGGTGAGTATCTCGGTTTTCAGGCTATGGTTTGGGCACAGTTTGGATTGAAAATACTGAACTGCCTCAGAATTCAACCTCTTCCTTTTTTAGTGAAAACACAAAAAAACACACCAAATATTCAACACAAAAGGTGAACAGGGATTTTGCCGATGTTCTGCGAGGGCTGTGCAGCACAGCAACAGGAAATCTTTGTATGCGGCTTGTGGAAAAAGTCAGTTATGAAGCCAAATATTACTCAAGAGGTATTCAGTGTTCTGCATTTCAAATTTGTTCACTGTAACTTGTAAAAACACCAATCAGTTCGCCACAAATGTACAGTTCAGTGAACCGAAGCCTGCAGAATCACATTTTTCGGTTTCAGTTCAAATTCATTACACTCCTAATAAACAGACCGGGCCCATCTGAGTTCTACTGTAGCAGACCCAGTCGGCAATTTACTCATTTTTAACTGGTGGGATAATTTTTTTTGTAAAGAGAAAGTGAGAACAGAAGACAGCGGGAAATGGAATGAGGAAAACTGAAGGACTGAATGTGTACCTGCATCATCTGGTTGAGGAGGAGGATACTACCAGGAGAAAGCCAGCGAGGGTTGTCATATTTTCCTCTCTGGAAAGACAATATGCACATTATTAAACAGTACACAAATGCAAACAGAGAAAATCAAAACAGTTTTTACATTGGCTTAATATGCAGCATTCCCTTTGGCTTGCATTTGATGGTAAGAGCACACAACATATGTAAAGAACAGACTGGAAGCCATTTAGAAAGAGGAGGACAAAGTTTAAATTACATCAAATTTATTAAGAACCCAAAATTAAAAAAAGAAAGAAAGAAAGAAAAACACCTGACACAGTTAGAGCTCAGATATTTTTGGAGAAGACACTCAAATTGGTTTCCAAAGACTTCGATAAGCAGGGAAAATACTGCACACATAAAAACGGCACTTACAGTGATTTTTCGGTAGAGGACCATGCAGTTGTCGTCGTCGAAGGGCAGGTATCCACAGAGCAGAGCGAACAGCAGCACCCCCAAACTCCACACATCAGCCTGAAGTTCACAAAAACACACAACGTCAACATCACAGTAGCATCTCATGTGCTGCTTGCTCGCATTTTAAGTGTTAGCAAGTATTACGCACCCTCTTTATCATGTGGGGAACATCATCAACTGCAACTAAGAATTAAATGGGAGTTGTGTGTTTTTAAAAAGAGACATCCTGAGATCATATTCTTGGGAGATTTAGAAACTCTGATTTCTGTGCAGATTTTTATGGTGTGTGTTTAGGGTTAGGGGCCGCGCTTCTGTCTCACCTCTGAGCCGATGTATGCCTTCCCCTGGATGAGCTCAGGAGCGGCGTAGGCGGGGCTCCCGCAGCATGTCATGAGCTCATAGCCCAGACCTCCCTGGGACAGAGGTGACCATGTGAGGAGCAGAACACACCAAATACATGCAGATAGCACACAGAGCTGCAGCTGTTTATTACTTCTGGCAATTATTTTATTGCTCAACTAATAATTTAGTCAGTCAAAAATGTCAAATAGCATCAAAAATAATGACACATGCTCATTGGAAGATAGCAGAGCCCAAAGTAATGTCTTGAAATAGCTTCTTTAGTCTGACCAGCAGCCATAAGAAAACTACATGTATTCATTTTATAAAGGAGGACAGTAATCAAATTTGACTCTTTGTGATGTTTGTGAAGCTGAAATAAGCAAATGTTTGCATTTTTTACTTGATAAATGACTAAGCATTTACCAAAACTGCTGATTTTCTGTCAGTCAAATAATTGATTAACTTATCAGTTTTGCATAAGTATATAAATACTTGTCTTCAGATATCAGCTGCTGTGTCTCATTCCCTCTAACCACAAAGATCAACTTTGCAGGAAATGAAGAAACAAGGAATCTAGACTGTGACCAGGCAAATATTAACAACCGGCAAACAGGGAGACGATTTGTAGAAAAGAAATCCGGCAGCACTGAGGCATGATAACACACACTCACGACACACACACAGCACAACATTGTGCGGTGTTGTACCTTAGGTTTGGCACACAAGCCAAAATCTATGAGCTTCAAGTTGTGACTCTCGTCTATCAACAGGTTTTCCTGTAGAGAAGAAAGAAAAGAAAGCGTGTTCCTCAGAGTCGCTGGCTGGGTGCTTTGCTTCAAGCAGATGGTAGAATTGTTGAGCCGCCTCTTGAAACAAAGAAGAGACACTCCACTGATCATAACCACCATCCTAAACCTTCATTGCACTAGTTTTTTTATTAAAAATTAAAAAAAAAAAAGAGAAAATAGGAAAGCTGCTCTGGATGTCTTTTTTTTTCTTCTTTTATTTAAGAATGTAAATAAAAGGCTTAGTGCAATTAGTAGCTAGGGTGATGGTTTTGATCAGTGGAGTGCCACCTTTTCCTTGTTTCGAGTCACTGCTCAGCAGTTCGACGTTTTTCCGAAAAGGTCAGTGAGACAAATGACGTGTGTTGTTTCCTCTGTATTCATTTAGCAGCGGTGCGCCACAACAGCAAGGCAATCACCACCACTGCAAGAGAACATGTGAAATTAAAATAAACACTACTTTAGTCTTTGTATTAAACAAAATAAGTGTAGTCCAAATGATTCAAAGTAATAATTATTAGAAGAAAAAAAAAAAAACACTAGAAACTAAATTTGACACTTGGACCCAAACATAGATATGGGACAAAACTAGTGATTGTACTGGATTTTTTTGATGATATGCTGATATTTTCTGACTCTTCTGACTGATTCCTGTTGCTGATACCAATATATGCACAGATTTTTTTTTCCATCTAATTGTAGAAAACAAGTTTCTACTTAAATGGAATTAACATGTTATTATGCTACTCTTATCATGATGGCCCACTGGCAGATGCAGACATAAAACACACTGCTTTTTCACATGTACATACTCACTGGACAATGTCAATGTCATATTGGCAGAAATTTTTATTTCAGGCGGTACCATAATTTTTTGTAAAGCCAATATCGGCTGACACTGATGATGATGTGCTGATATTATCATGCATCCCTTAACAAACCAAAATTTTCACTACACTGTACTAGACTCATAGGAAAATGATGGTGCATACAGACACACACACACACACACACACACACACACACACACACACACACACACACACACACACACACACACACACACACACACTTAACCTTGTAGTAACCCATGAACATTCTTTCTCTCTTTTCCTCTCCCACCTAGGTGCAGAAGCTGTCACAGTTGTCACCATCTTCCTTTCTTTTCTCTCTTTTCCTGTCTTTCAACTTTCACTCACACACGTTCCCTGCTGGATGTTTTTACCGGTTTGAGGTCTCTGTGTGCGTAACCCTGGCTGTGGACGTAGGCCAGTGCGGAGACGATCTGCCTGAAAAACACTCTGGTCTCCTCCTCTGACAGACGGTCCTTCGCTATGATGTAGTCAAACAGCTCGCCGCCTGGACAGTACTGAGAGAGGGCGAAGAAATCATGAAGAGAGGCAGAGAAAGAGGTTGTTACATTCATATTACCAGATTCCAACATGGCTGATCGTTTACCTCCAGCACCATGTAGATCTTGGCGGCGGTCTCTATGACGTGATAGAGGCGACAGACGTGCTGATGACTGAGGTTTTTCATGGCCTCTATCTCCACCTTCACACGAGGCAGGTCGTCCTGAAGCAGGGGAGATTGGGTTGATTATGGTGATTTTTATATGGTGTTTTCATACACTGATTGTAAAACTGACCAAGCAGTTGAGGCACAAAAAGATGGTAAACATTTTGCAGGGGTGGGGCTATGTATACACTATAGGTCTGGCCAAAATGAAGTTAAGAGTAAGAGGAAAAAAAAGAAACCTCCAGCCTCCTCCTGTTAAAGGCTGTCAAGAGAAACTGATTAGTGACCGAATTTACTCACAGGAGATTTCTACCTGAACCACTCACACTACATATCAACCAAACAAATTTGCAGACATCATAAAATACATTTACAGGAAAAAAACTAAATACTTAATTCAAACAGGTGACTAAAATAGGATTTCTTAAAGCTACAAACAAACACCCCAGTCCCTCAGGAAACCCTCTAAACAAGCCAATGGAGAGCTCCATCTCTGTTTCTGCACCTCCGGGTTCAGAGGAGCATGCATCCACTCCACAGAGGAGACAGCTGGTGAACAAGTCATGCTATTCACAGAAAATCATGCTTTTAGAAAAATCACGTTGTCTCTGTCTTTGTTAAACTTCAAAATGCATTAGCTGTACATAGCTGCTACCAGTGTGAGCCATGGAAAAACACCACAAACAATTTGTCTGTAGCTTGCAATAGCCTATAAACAAGTAATACACAGGCACCTGTTGTTTCTGACTCTGTCTTTATTTTAGAGGGCAAGGGCAACCCCTGTCACACTTATGATTTTCCACCCAAAAAGTTCTGATTCTCAAACTAGTTCGGTTCAAGACTTTTGAAACCAATGTGCAAATTAGGGAACTGGCCTGCATTTTGACCAGTTGCTGGACTGGATTCACAGCATCACTGAACATGGGCGTGCAGAACAGAGTAAATTCTGTGGCAGAAGTAAATACTGCTGACCCTGCCTGCCTGCTGTCCACTGCAGCACAGAGCCTGACCCAGAATAAAAATTATGAATTCTAAATAGTTACTGTTGTTGTGCATGTTATGTTTTATTTATTTATTTATTTGCAAACACGTACACAAGTGTGAGGGAGTCTGTTTAGCAGGGCTGCACGATATGGACAAAATTCCATACTTCAATATTTATGCCAAATATCTAAATAGCAATAAAATATACAATATAACTATCGGTTCATACTTATTTCAAATTTGAAATGCATAAAAAATACCAAATGGACGTGGAAAATGCAATTACTTCACAACGTATTTTATTGATCAGAACAGACTAATCACTGTCTTGGGCTGACCCTAAAGTTGATATGGTCCATATGGTTGCCTTTTGAGATATTAATACCTCGCATTTTCATATGTAGATAACAATGTCGCTCAGCCCTACTGTTTAGTGTTAGCAAAAAACCTTTTTAGCACTATTTTTACAAAAATTTCTTGGTGGTCGCGTCTCCTACGGTGCAAAATTTGGTGCGCAAACCAGAACGGAACCGGCTCTTTGTTAGCTCCGTTGTAATATATATAGTTAAGAGCATAATTAATAGCCAGCCACATAGTTAATACACAGTTTGAATAGGTGTAAAGGTCTCCTGGTGACTCACCCCGATGTCTTTCTTGTCTATGATTTTGATGGCCACCTTCTCTCCCGTCAGGATGTGGCGGCCCAGCTTGACTTTGGCAAAGCCTCCTGCGAACAGACAGGGGGCGCAACACGCGCGTTATTCAGCGGTGAAGCAGCACCGACAGTCTCTCTCTCTCTCTCTTTCTGTTCTCTCACTTTCTCTCACAGCAAACAGATACCGTGAATTAGCAGGGACACGCCAATTTACCCGAGCCGATAGTCTCGTAGACCTCGTAGTATCTGAGGAGCTCTTCGGCCCCGCGGGGCTCCGTCCTCTCCACAGGCATGTCCTGCCGCTGCCCCCGCACCACACCGAGCAAAAACACCGCCTGTGCAGATAAACACCAATCCGCTGCTTAAAACTTGTATACTATCCTGAAACGCACGGCTGGCTAGAGCCATGTGCTCAACACACACAGCAAATTCTCCATCGCCAACTTCAGAACCTGAGTGCAAAATTATTCATCCAAACAGCTTGGGGCAACAACAACGATCATAAGAAAGTCTAAATAGCCTTTTACCTAGAGGTGAAGCTGGATGAGACAGCTCTCGGTTTTTCAGACGTACCTTAAATGTGCTGGAGTCGGAAAACCCTGAAAACATTAACGCTGACCTCCCGGCTGAGATGTTTTGTTACAGAAATTTGAATTTGCCACAATGACGTTTAGCCTTCTTCTTCTGTTCCGGCGTTGAGCGCATATCCGGTTTGTGCGTCGTTCACCTCCCTCTGCTGGTGAGTAAAGGAAAAAAAACAAACAAACATAGCGTCTTAGCTGAAGGTATGAAGCGCTATTCTTGCAAAAATAGAGTTCCTCATTTGTTGGAGAGTGCTGTCTAACACGTCGACAGTCCAAAATCTCCAGTAGGTGACCAATTAGGTTATGATCTGGTGACCATGAAAGCCATAGCATATGATTTAAATCATCCTTATCAAAGCGTTTAGTGAGTCCTGCTTTGTGGATGTGGGGCAATGCCATCCAGGATAGAGATGTTTCATCACAGCATAAAGAATAACTCAGAGTAACTTTTTATTGAATTGCAGTGAGCCTTCCCTCTAATGGGACAAGTGGACCCAAACCATGCCAGGAGAATGCCCCTCACAGCTAGGCCGTAACGCCAATATACATTCATTGCTGGAATATATTAGCAATTCAGTGTTCAGGCATATCTGTCCCCCTCAATGCTGAAATGGTGGTTTTGGCCCTGCCTCACAGTATAACAGAGCCAGCGGACCCACCCACTGTTTTGGAAGAACGGTGCTCCATTCTTCCAGCAGAGTGCCAGAGGCTAAAATCTACAGCAAGGCCCACTGAAGCTGCTCTGGTGGCTCAGGTGGTCCAACACCTCTCTAAGACACTTTGTGTTAGTTTTTCCTTTAATTTATCACCTGTTTGCAAATGGTTATTATTATCATTACTATACTAGTAGTTTACTAGTGGTAATTCTAGTGTTTTTTTTATTATTATAGCTATATTGCATATGCATGACAAAACCTCCCTGGAGGGTAGTGGTTAGCAGTACAGTTTACCTGTAACTCTTCTTTAATGTGCATTCAGGGATGAAAAACATCCTGCCTGTTGAAAGTTGAAAACTGCTCTCCTTGACCCTGGAGGTATGTGGTTGCAGTAACTGACCAGAAAGGTGTGTTTATGGTGTCAGGAGATGTGTGTATGTCTTCACCTGCACAGTCTGTAATTAGGGAAAAGGTGAGAGGTGAGCACCGAGACCACTGACTGTGCCTTCACAGACCCTTGTCTACAAGTCTGACCATGTAATCACTGTATACGATGACTCTCACTGTCACTGTTGTTCTGGTGTGCTGTAAATACCACGGTAATGCGCTCTCTTCCTTTCTCTCTCATCAGTTAGCAGCAGAACTGTGGCATTTCTCACCGTTGTGCATCGAGGTAAGGCGCAACTGGCTGCACCTGTTCCTCCCAATCAAAGACAGACAGATAATCTCGAAGTTTGACAGTATCCTCTAAATAGCGAGACGCCTGGCTTCCTAAAATGTTATGAAATACACCTTCCAAGTCATTCACTTAAACATCCAGAAGTGGAGCAGATTTGTCAACATGGACAGGCATCTGCAGAGGAATCTTGGTGATTGATTGATCAGAGGCTGTCCACTGTTTCTCATGGTCGTTAGGGAAATAACTGGTGGTTAGGGGCTGTCCAGGTGTCTTTGGGATGACAGAACCCCTCATTTGGTTTCTGAGGCATCTGGCCAGGACAGGACAGAGGGACATCAAACGGCCCGCAGCTGGAGGAAAGCAGCGGGAAAGGACAAAGAGGAGAGAAGGAGAGAGGAAAATGGAAAGGAGAGGAGGAAAAAAAAGAGGGAAAAGAAGAGGAAAGAGGCATAAGATCAGGAGATGACTTGGAAGGAACAGCAATCTCCTCTTTCCATGTTCTTCTGACTTTCCATCAGCCTCTGTGCCTTCTCATGCTCATGTTGTTTGCTGTCAGTTGTTTGTTTTTTTTGACATTTTCTTTCCTTTCTCTCTCCCCCTTTCTCTGCTTTTCCATGCAATCAGTCGTAACTCTCTCTCTCTCTCTCTCTCTCTCTCTCTCTCTCTCGCTCTCTCTCTCTCCCTCTCTCCTCGCCAATTACTGACATAACAGAAATACTGGCTCAAGCATATTTTAAATAGCCACATATGGTTGACCCACAGAGAGGCAATGGAAAAACTAAGAACTCTTTTGGGCTTTATTCTATAAGATTCCATCTCTACATGCCCTTCGATTTCCAAATCTGCATAAGGTCACAATTTTACTGCACATTACAACATATTTTCAACAAATTGTAACACCATGTTCAAGTCACTGTAAGCCAAGGAGTGTTCACCCTCTCTACACTACGTTTTCAGATAAATAAGAAAATAAGAAAGGTTGTAATGTTTGAAAATGCAAGTTCTGTTACAGTCAGTGCTTTTAACTGGCCATGCAGGCCTTCCTGGACACGGCCAGCCAGTGTTTTTGTCAGAGTTTGCCAGCAAGTTTTATGTATACTAGATCCAGATGTGGTTATTTTGCTAAATAACTGCATTGTAGTTTAGGGTGTCATTACAGCAAAAGGTGTAAAACATGCTAACAACATTGTTTCTAAAACATCATACATAATTTATGTATGAA
The DNA here is from genome assembly GCF_902150065.1 of Myripristis murdjan. Classification (NCBI taxonomy): domain Eukaryota; kingdom Metazoa; phylum Chordata; class Actinopteri; order Holocentriformes; family Holocentridae; genus Myripristis; species Myripristis murdjan. The sequence continues at coordinate 22,068,047 of NC_043980.1, forward strand.
TTCATGCTCTTACCGTAAGTATGTGTGTGTGTGTGTGTGTGTGTGTGTGTGTGGAGCTGCTGTGCCACTTCCAGTCGGTCTCAGCAACTCACAGAATGTATGCATAATCAGACATGGCAGCTATTAAGATGTCACAGTGGAAAACAGACGCTCCGGTCCTACTACGCTTGTCTTGGACAGAATTCCCAGTATTCCCAAACAGACTTGCGGAGGCTCCCAGAATGCATGTGTCATAGCTGGGTGACTCTCAGGGATTCACTGCAGGGGATCGGCGTCTTACACTTGGATGTGTGCCAGAAATAGAGAGAGAGATGGGGGGGACAAGTATGTTTGGCTGGTGTGTATGTTAAGTGTGTATGGATGTATGGATGCGTGCATGTGAGTTCAGGAGTGTGCAGGCATGTGGTTTGTGTTCATGGACTTCAGTGCCTTCCTTGTGCTTGGGGATCAGCTGTATTGTGTCTGGGTGATGGGGGCTCAAATGCAGACAGCCAGCCAGACGGACAGACAGCCAGACAGGCAGAGAAAAGATACATTGGCGCGAGTTCCCTTCACGCTGCCTCCGCTGGCCTTAGCAAGCTTCACGGAGCTTCACGGGATCACAGACCGCTTGTCTCTCACACATGCTGCTTCCACGGTCAGCCAATCAATTCACCGTTCACGGCGGGCATCGTTCCTGTTACCTCATAGCTGTTCTTCCGCACACATGTGATGCATTTATCTGTGTGCAGCACACACACACACACACACACACAAGCAGGCACATACACAAACGGGCAGAAAGAGAGATTCTTAGAGAAGTCATGAAATTCTCAGTTCCAGCAATTTCACACCAATGAAGCCATGAACAGCTGCACTGTCGATCAACTGACCATCTAATGAAAAAAAAATATTTGGTTAGATTTGCAAAGAATAGCTTTTGTAACCCCATTGCTCTACATGCACATAATGGGTAGGAAAGAAATGCATCATTTTTGCTTCATCACTCCATCAGTATTCTGAGGGCGCACCAAGACAGGAAAGCCACAATCTACAGTGGAAATAGTTTCTGATATTTACACCTCTCATCTCCCCACACTTGCCAACAAGAAACAGTGGAAAGTTAAAGAGCCAGCGAGGCTACATTGTGTTTAAAACTAAAACAGACCTCTGCCCAGAACTGAAACATTCATGCGGAGGAAATTTATTGCATTCATATGTGTTTAAACTTGTATATTCATATAAATATTACCATTACCTCTCTCAGTGAAGCTTGGGGAGCGTGTCAGACTAAGTGTGAGGTTTTGATTCCTGGCCAGTGGGCTTACAGTAATGTCTGAATCAATGTGATTGTTCAACAACATGATATGATGGCAAACTGAGTCATTATGAAATCCTTTGGCGTCCCTTGGCTGTGAATCACTGGTGAAGGGTTTCTGAATCACTGGCGCACTTTGGTCCTTTACATGTGTGTTTCCTGGCCAGATGCATGCATGAAAGTGAATGATGTTTGAAGACACTGGCAATGAAAGCGTATGAGAGAAAGAAAGACTTAGAAAGAAAAATATTGTGGAGAATTAAAGAAGAGAAGGGAAGAGGCAGAAAATATTCCTCTCTCTGCATCCTCTGATTCAGCTTCTTCTTTGCTGGAGAATCTTTGTTTCTCCAGCAAACTTTCCATTTTTGATCATCTTGCTTTCACATCTCATTTATTTCATCGGCATCACCTTGTGTCCCTATTTTCATGCCTTCTTTCATTTTCCACATCTTGAAAGTTATATTGAACAAGTGGACAGCTAGTGACAGTGAGGACTTGTTGAGTGACAGATCAACAAACAGGGTGGAGAAGTCAGAGAAAGATCCTAGAAAGAAATCCTACTATCATGGTTTAAAGGGACACTTTATCTGAAATACAGAAGCCCCAAGTGAGTATGAAGGGGTGGATAGATCCAGTTTGGCAGTGCTTTTCCACAGGAAATAGATCCCAATGAAACTGTTGACCCCTGAGGGCTGTGAATTAAGATGGGTATCTGTGCCATTGTTTTCGTCAAGAACTGTGTCTGCTGTTTTTTATACAGGTGAATTTTTGACAGTTTGAGCTCCACAAAACAATGCCCTTCACTCTCTCTTTGTACTGGGATGAAAGGAGAGTGGAAACCTCACCAAATCACACAAAAACTATTTGGATGGATAGATTGAACTAGGCTAAGTGGGGAAAATGATATTTTCTTGTATTTTGAGTGAATTGTTCCTTTAAGATTAAAGGCAGAGAGATACTTGTTTTGGATGAGTGTATGATGCATTACAGGAGCCTGTCATTATGCTACACATACAGTAAACACACACACACACACACACACACACACACACACACATTATGAGCTGCCACAACATTCACACTGAGGTGCGAAATGGGTGTATCCCTTCACTTGGGACAGTTTCAAAAAAAATGTGTGTCAGTTCTTGGACACTTTCTCTCAGCGTGTGTCCTCCTCATATCCCTCCCAAACATTCTCTCTTTCCCTCCCACCCTTCAATCCAACCCCATCTCACAGACACACACTCCCCATCAAACATGCACACACACATACCCCTTCTTTGTCTGTGTGTGTGTCAGAGCGTCCTCCTCCCTCAGTCTCTCCATGGCCATGTTGTGGCAGCAGCTCTGCTCCCTGTGGCAGGGTCGAGCTGTCGGTCTCCTGCTGCTCACCCTGCCTCTCTGTCTTGTCTTCCCACCCTCGGGTGCTCTTTCCCGGGATACTAAAGCCAGCCTACCACCTCTGGAGGTAAGACATTCACACCATTATAGCACAAAAGTACAGAAAACTAATAACCCTTTTCATATAGACCCACATGCAAATGTCTTGATGTTTAGCAGAATGCATAGAAGAGTTATATTGCATAAAACGTGGTTGAGTTAAACCCTCATCTCTTGATTAATGGAAGAAATCACATTTTTGTGCTTAACCTTAGCTTGTTTGGTTTTGTTTGTATGTGCATGAAGACACGCTGCTGCTAAAATCCTTTCTCATAATCTGGCAAGGGGGTATTACTGCACACCACAGGCCACCGGTTTGTTTTAGATTAGCTCTGTCTTTGTCACTCAGCCTAAATAATCACTAACAGATCACACGGAGCTACATCAGATTGACAATATAAAGCATCAAAAAAAGAAGAACCAGGGCAGCCCATTAAAGTGACATGACATGAAAAGAACAGCGGAGGTAAACTCGTTAGCAAAATGGAGATCTGTAAAGAGGAGGAATGGAGAGGCAGAGCGGAGAAGGTCTCAACTCAAACCAACTGTTGGACTGGTCTGCCTGAGCTGTGCAGTTTCCATAAGAGAGAGAGAGCGAGAGAGCTGGAGAAGAGGAGGGATGACTAAACACAAGAGGAAAAAAACAAAACAAAACAGAAATGGACGACTACAGCGTTGAAACAGACAAATGTGATGCTGTGATGGTGTGTGTGCATGTACCCGTGTACTGTGTGTGCACATCCATGTACCTGTGGCCTCACATGCATGTGAGTGTTGTGCGCATGTGTGTGTTTGCAGGGTTTTCAGGTGGTGAAGGGCAACTTCTCTCAGTTGTACCTCAGTGTGGGTTACCACAAGATAGCAGAGATCCCTGCAGGAGCTCACAACATCACCATACAGGAGACCATAAAGAGCAGAAACTACCTGGGTACACACATACACACACACACACACACACACACACACACACACACACACACGGACACACACACTTGTACATGTGTATGTGTGCATCTAAAAAGATACATACTTTCAGAATGACAAGTCACACAAATACATTCTGTGTACAGTTGAAATTAGCCTTTCCTTTTTTGTGTGTTTACATTTGATTGATGTTACAAGGTCATTGAAACATAATTTTTCCTCTCAGAATATCAACAAAATCAGACATTTCTTAACTCAAAAAGATGCTTAAATGCTCATTCACACATTTATTGCTAGCCATGTAGATTATTGTAATTCACTTTTTACTGGATTACCTAAAAAGTCTACAAGTAAACAAGAGCTTGTCCAGAGTGCTGCGGCCAGAATCTCAACTAAAACAAAGAAAATGTAAAAGTTTATCCCTGTGCCGAAGACCCTGCACTGGCTACCTTCTTTTACAAGTGATTGTAAACTTATTTTACTTGTTAATAAAGCTTTAAATGACCTTTTCTTTCATTTTATGTTCCAGCCAGATCATTAAGGTCCTCCACAACTTATCTTTTAAATGTTCCTTGTGTGTCCCATAAAAGCACCGTTGAGGCTGCCTTATGTTTTTATGTCCCTAAAATGTGGAACACACTGCCCCTGGATATTAAGAGGGCAAGCTCTCTTGGTGTATCTTTTCAGTCTGGCTTTTAATTTCGAGTAATATTATAGCCTTTGTTTTTAAGGTTTAACTTTTTGTTTTCTTATTTATTTCTATCCTTTGTGATTATTTTATTTTATTTTATTTTATTTAACATTTTATTAATTTATTGTTGTAATTTTTAATCTAGTTTAGTTTAGCACAGTTTTTATAGTCTATTATTTATTTATTTATTTATTTAATTATTTATGTCTGTGTTCTTATAATCTTGCTATGTGAAGCACTTTGGGCTTCATGTTTGTATGAAAGTTGGTATATAATTAAAGTTGAGTTCTTTTAGTCTATAAAGTGTAAAAAATGATGACAAATGCTCGGGGGAAGTTAGGGGAGCCCACTGTGATGTCTTCAAATTGCTTTATAATGATATGAACAGAAAAGTGAGGAGATCTTAACATCTTAGGGCTCTTAGTGAAGCTGAAATCAGCAAATATTTTTATTTGATAAATTACTGAAATGATTAGCTGATTGTCGCAGTTATAGTATGCTCAGTAATTCTGAGCAGCCATACATTTGCAGTAGTTTGATGCTTGATGGATGGACATGAGATTTTCCTGCAGCTCTCCGGACGCAAAGGGGCGTCTCCATCATCAGTGGTAACTGGGTGATTGACAGGCCCGGGATCTTCATCGCTGCAGGAACACAGCTGACCTACCGACGGCCCAATGAAATCCGCTCTCGCAGTGGAGAGTCTATCACTGCACCTGGGCCACTCACAGAGGACCTGCATGTTTTTGTAAGATGCATTCACACACACACACACACACACATACACATACACACTCACAGTGATTGGCAACAGATGAACCCCTGTTCTAATGCAAACAAAACCACTCCATGCCATGATGCATGATATTACCATCATGATAATCTTTTTCTTCTCCATTCGTCTCGCCCTTCCACAGCTGATCTACCAGCAGCCAGGTCCCAGAGTATACTATGAGTACAGCGTGCCTTCAGAAAACACACACCCCAGTCCTGAGCCAGACACACCCCCTGATATACTGTCCCTGGGTCAGTTTGCACAGAAATGCACGTATACACAGAAACACACTTAAAATGGTATGAGAGAGTGACCCAAGCAACCACAGTGTCATTTTTTCATACTAAATATCCTGCCCTGCCCCAAGGGAGCATAACACATAACAGATGCCTTTCTCTCTGTATGTGTGTATGTGTGTGTGTGTTCACTTCAAATCTCAGTGTAGGGTCACAGTAACCCAATACATATCCCTGTAAAAAAAAACTTATCCTTTTGAAAATTTGATTAGGATGGAGATAACATTCAATACAAGCAGGTCGGCCAAGCCTTGTTCTGGCAGTGCTCCTACCGCACACTTAGATAATAATTTGTCACTTGGGCCAGATTTAATTTCATTACCTAATATTTAACCTTCATTGAAAAAAATCTTCCAAATTTTGCCTGCTGAAGTGAATAAATCCTGACATAATGTTGAGCGATCTCACAAACCATCTCAAAATTACAGCTCCAACGATCTAACTTTTATTTTATCTCACTGCCTCTCTTCCCTTTACTCCACCTCACAACATTGCCACGTCCTGACAGTCGAGACAGTGGGCCCAGCCGGCCCAGGTGAGGACCCGCACCATGCCGATGTCACCAACAATGACATCATCAAGGAGAAACCCCATCCCAACCAGGTTCCCTCCGACCCCGAGGTGAACCCTGACCCCCGGCCCGCCTACAGCTGGGCTCGGACGGGACACACAGAGTGCAGCGCCACCTGTGGCATTGGTGAGGAAACACACAGAAACAATAAGAGCGCATTACGCATTATGACAATATTAAAGACAGACAGACAGACACACACACACACACACACACACACACAAATATAACCAACAGATGTGACTATAAACAGTAGCTGTCACACAAAACTGAGCTCACAAACAAACCACAAAAAAATAAAACCAATGCAAATAATTGCCTAGGAATGTAGATGTTTGAGACTATGTCAACACTGGGAAGTTCAGTAATAAGAAATGCATCTAAGCATAACAATAAACAGTCTATCTATCAGTCTATCTATCTATCTATCTATCTGTCTGTCTATCTAATATCTGGACATCCTACCAAACACTACAGATTGTTAGCACATATAAAATATTTAGTTTAAGTAAAACTGCTTATGGTATACACTTACGCATGCAAAAATAGACACGTGCTCACTGGTGTCTTTTTTGTTTGTTTGTACATTTGTGTGTGTGTGTGTGTGTGTGTGTGTGTGTGTGTGTGTGTGTCCTTGCCAGGTAGGCGCCAGGTGCTCTGGGGGTGTGTGGAGAGAGATTCCCAGACCACTGTTCCCGTTGACCTCTGTGACCCTGACCTGCAACCCACAAACCAGGAAGAGGACTGCAGTACCCAGCACTGCCCTGCATAGTGAGCACACACACACACACACACACACACACACTGTATTAGTTCCACATGGAAGTGTGACTCTCCGGGTGAAGCTTTCATCACTCACACACATTCCAGCACTAAGTTAGTCACCAGTCACAGTCAATCAAACTGACACACTTTGCTGTGGCTTTGGTTTTCATGTCTGCGGGTAAATGCCGCTGTGTGGAGCTTGCCATCGCCAAGATGTGGTGGAGTGTCAGAGCGTTTATGTTTGGTTGTGAGTCTGTCAGATATTTGGCCCACAGTGCGACTGATGCCATGAGCGCTGCTGATCTGAAATGTGTCTGCGTCCCTGTGGAGAACGTCTACAGAATGTGGAACGCGTCAGCAACAGACAGAGTTGATTGCAAAATTCAAATGTCAGTAGTTACAGAAGAACCAGAAACATCTGAAACTACTACAAGTCAAATTTCACTCGCTTTCACTTGCTCTGGTTTACATCCCCCATTTGAATTAAACTCAGCGATTTACATGCCACTTTTACATGCGGGTAAGCTGACCATACAAAACAAACCATATAAAGATAATAATAATAATCAGAGTGTATAAAATGAGAAAATAATAAAACAACTGCACCACAAAGCAAAGAGTAGATAAAATCATGACACCACAATACATAAAAATAAAGCGAGATAAAGCACGATAAAACAGGCATAAAATTAGAAAAAACTGGAATTTATTGCTAAAACTAGTTCATGAAAATGACTTTTTTTTTTTAGTAGTAGTGATAGAAGTTTATGTTAAATGCTAATAAGGCAGGGTGTTTCATCATCTAGACTGGCAGTCAGTAAAAGATACAAGGGCCGGAGTGATGTGCTCTGTGTTCAGCAGGTGGGAGCTCCATTTTGCACCAGCTGTAGATGGGACAGAGATAATAATTTTTTTTTTTCTGATACAAGAAAAATAAAAGTTGTGATAATCTAGCACATATGAAATAAAAGCATGCATGGCTTTCCATGTTGGTGGTGGATAAAAACAGTCTAATTTTGGAGAAGTTTTGCAGTTGTGAAAAACATGGCAGAGGACAGGATAGTTTTCTTTACTTGGTCATGAAAGGTCAAATTAGGGCAGTCTGTGATTTAAAACCCAAATGAAAAGTTTCAATTAAATGGTTTTGATTCATCAAAGGTATTAGCTGCTTGGAAACTATTTTCTCTAAGACTTTTGATAGGAATGGCAATTTGGAAATTGGTCTGTAATTACTTGAGTCCTGCGGGTGGAGGCTGGGTTTCTTAAGAAGTGGTTGAACTATTGCAGGCTATTGCAAGATCAGGATTGAGAGCTGGGTTAAACTCTGCTTGGTGTGAGAGTTCACTGCTGCACCCATGTCTCCCCACACTTGATGTCAAGGCGTCCATAGAATGAAACATAGAATGTAAACACATTTGTAGTATGAGTAACGTCAAAAGCGGTGCAAAAAAATCAATACAGCTGTGTATCATGGCATTATTGTTTGTCATACTGTATTCTCTATCTCCTGTCACATTGTTTATGCACTTCATTTGCATATGATGCTATGACATCTGCTGTATATTATTGTGCACTGTGTTAAGTTAGCGCATTGTCCTAGTTCTGTTTTAGTAAACTGGAATGGGAATATCAGATTCAGATTCACTCTTTATTGTCCTCTGAAGAAAATGCACAAAATAACATTCAAATGGGGTATAAACAAATAAGAGCATCTTAACAAATGACTGTAAAAATGTGCCCACTCCATTTAAGGCAGTAATAGCTGAGGGCGCAAAACTCCTCCCAAAGAGTTTTTTTTTTAGGTAGCAGTGGCAAAGAGGGCTGGCAGGTTTGCAGTGGAGGGCACGATTATTTTAGAGGATGTGTTAGTGATTATCATGGGTTTGTTTCTATTGGTGAAGGGGAGCATCGTGGCATAGTATAGGAATATGGGTTCAATAATACTCGACTGACAGAATGTTGAATTAAATTGTTTTTAGACAATTTGCCATCTGATAATATGTTGTATGTTTTATTAGTCTACCCAGGTGTTATGCAGCAGATTGTATTTTAACCCCTTGAGTTCTGATTATCCCTTAAATTTCCTCTTAATTAGCTTTAAAAAAAAAAAAAAAAAAAAAAGGTGTTTCTTTTCCATTTTGCAGTCACATAAAAAAACTTTGTATCTGCTCATTGTAACACTTCATTCTATACACACTTGCATTGAATGAATCATTTAACCCAAGATGCAGTTTTATGGCTGCATCATTACATCAACAGAAAATGCCTAGATGTGTTGTGCATTATTTTACACACATTTCTCAGCAGTAATTCAGCAAGACATATTTTGTATCTTTAGGAACCTTGGGATCTCCTCTAGAATTTAAAATAAAGTTCTATGGATTATGGAGGAAGTTATAAGCTCTATTTTCAGTCAGTTCGGCAGAGTATTTCACTGTATCTCAGTACAAATCTGTCACAAGGCTGAAAGTAGCTGAACCCAAATGCAGACCAGACAGGTAGGTATGGTGAAACACATGGATTTACTGATAAACTGGGGAGGTGAGGAGATGGCAGGCTCTGGTGAAGTGGTGTGGCTGGCCGGTGTAGCTGAAGGCTTCATGGCAGAGTGAGCAGTTGATGATGATTCTCAGATGTGCAGGGACAGACAGAGACAGGGACACACCCACACCACACACATGGACACAGGGGGAAGACACTAGGCCAGACCGGATAATGACACAAATCATATTATGGCAATTGTGTATTGTGATACATATTTTATAAGCCTCATTGTCTAACCTCTCACCTTATCTGTCTGATATCTGTGCTTGGCTGACAGCTGGGACCTGGGGGAGTGGTCAGAATGCAGCAAGAGGTGTGGGCCTGGCACCCAGCACCGCCAGGTCATCTGCCGCCAGGTAACCCACATCCACAGCGATGGGACAGAGACTGTGGTTTCTGTGGCACCGGAGCTGTGCGGCTCGTCTGACAGGCCAGAAACCAAATCTTCCTGTCAGCTGAAGATTTGTAGCCAGTGGCAGAGACGCTCTGAGTGGAGCCCGGTGAGAACACACACACACACAGAAATCCCCCCAGGGTTAGTAGTGTACTCTCCTATGAAGTCTAATAGACATGCACTTTGAGTCTTTGAGTACACTGTGCATATCATTCCCAAGTTGTAGGCTATGACTATGTTGTATTTTATGTATTTTCTACAAGTAAAATGAATCAAAACAGTTTAGTAAACTGTAGGTTGAGTTATTTACCAGAGAGACACTCAATACACACACACACACACACACACAAACACACAAACACACAAACACATACTCAGAGATACAAAAGACCCATATACACTATTGCTTATGCATACTCAAGCCAATCAGAATAAGAAAATTACATTTATTGAATCACAATCATAATGATGCAGTATTTTGTCCCTCTCACTGCTGAATAATACATTTCTCTGGCTTTTCACTGTTACATTAAATTGTACACTGTTAAATACTGCGCATTACATTGTTAAATAATACAGTTCCCTCTGCCTTCTCTCTCCCCCAGTGTTCAGTGCCATGTGGGGTGGGGCAGCGCAGCAGGGAGGTGGTGTGTGTGAGTGACCAGGGGGACGTGGAGGAAGATGAGGAGTGTAACATGGGCCTGAAGCCAGACACACTGCAGAACTGCGACATGGGAGCCTGTGCTCGCAGCTGGTTCACCTCCCTCTGGAGCCAGCGGGTGTGTGTGTGTGTGTGTGTGTGTGTGTGGGAGGAGAAGAAGAAGAAAAAAAAACAGTAAACTCATGTTGAAATCTTTGAATGCAATGTCACTGACTCTGTGTGTGTGTTTGTGTGTGCGTGTGTGTGTGTGTGTGTTATTCCTCAGTGTTCTGCAGAGTGTGGTAAAGGCAATCGAACCCGGAGAGCAATGTGCCTGACGGATCATGTGACTGATCTCCCATTGGACAGCTGCGACGGAGAACGCCCACCTGAAGTGACATTGTGTGACTTGGGACCATGCCAAAAGCGCCTGGAGTGGTACACAGGACCGTGGGGACAGGTATATAATGCACACACACACACACACACACACACACACACAGAAATATATCTACAACTCATGTACAGATAAACACACACCTCATGGAAACTGCTTCCACTGGAAATCTCTCATATCTGTGCATGTGTGTGTGTGTGTGTGTGTAACAAAGTGTTCTGCAGAGTGTGGGAATGGCATGCAGACCCGGAGTGTGGCCTGTCTTCTCCAGGATGATGGTCACATGGAGGTCGTGGACCAGTTGAAATGTTCCCACCTGCCTCAGCCAATCAGCTCTCAGCCCTGCCAGCTGAAGCCGTGTGGCGTCCAGTGGTACGTCACAGACTGGAGCTCAGTAAGTGTCCCGCCCTGTCTGTCTGTCTGTCTGTCTGTCTGTCTGTCTGTCTGTCTGTCTGTCTGTCTCCCTCTCCTACAGTATCACCCAGACTTGTAATACTCGAGTCCACGACTAGGACTCGAGTTGCACTCCAACTTTGGAAGCCTCAAACTTTTTCTTTTTCTTCTTTGCCGTACAGAGGTGCAGAGACTTTACTTCATAAATGTGGGTGCAGAAATAATGTTCATGCCTCTCACGGTTTTATACTGTATGCTGCACTACAGACACAAGTGTGTTCAACGTCCTCCCACCTTGAACACACTATATTGCTTCCTCTGTCTGACAAATTTGCTCTATTCGTGGCTATGAGCATGTTTTGAAGCACATGCAATTAATAAATGACATAGCTGCAAACAGTCATTTTTGTTTAATTTGTAGATATTAAAATGTATATCAGCTCTTTCACTGTGGCAGAGCAGAGCCAAGCCAAGTTTGAAAATCAACTCAGACGTGGACAGGTGACCTGGGCTCAGACTCGGCTTATGTGGAGTGACTTGGATGTGACTGAAAATTGGTGACTCAGACTCAACTTGAACACAGGGATCACCATCAAACCTCAAACATAATAATATAATAACCTGTTCTCCTGCCCTCTATATAAACCACTGTCATTAAATTCACAATGAAATGAAAAAAAAAAAAAAAAAGACTTTTGCAGCTTGTTTGCCAGTTTTCTGCACCACAAAATACACACATTTAACAATAACCACCAAAAATGTACAAAAAATTATTGATTTGTAGTTTTTTTTTATTAAATCACATGACTTTTCTTTCTTGGAAATCCGTCTCTCATCAGTGTTACCTTCATGGCACAGAAGAGTATTAAAGCCCTACAAAAAAGTGATTATAATAATAATGCTCATAATGAAATGTCCTTGGAGAATAAAGTCAAACATTTGACCTTAAAGACAGAATTTATAAATAAAGTCAAAATTTTGAGCATAAATTTCAAAGTAACAGTGAGCCACAATAAAGCCACAATTTTGACTTTAATCACAATTATTTTAATCATAATTTCAACTTTATTCTCAAACTGTTACTTCGAGTTTATTTTCATTATTTCGACTTTACTCTGGAAATTCTGACTTTTAACTCAAGCCTCAAAGGTTATTACATTTTTTAATATGTCTTAAAATCATTATTATTACTGTTACTATTATTATTTTTTAATTATGACCATATCCTATGTCATGGCGTAAGTAACAATCCCAGCAGATAAAACCATCAGCGGTTTTGAGGAATGCTGCTCCCTCCCATGAAATGAAACCACCTTTCTTTCCCGAACTGAAATCCCATTATTTTATAATTTTGAATGATCCCCTTTCGTGTTATACTCTGCCTCAGTATCATGTTTCAACAGCAAAAACATAAAATTAAGACAGTAAGATCCTCTGTGTCTGACATTTCACTTTCACATGAGATTTTTACAGATGTTGACTGCATCTTGAGTTTGGGGGAATAAAAAAGGTGATGGCCTCCTAGTTAGTGCAAACTAAAGTCCAGAACATTCATGTTACATGTATCAAGCTGGATTAGTGTTATAGATCATAGAACATATCTCATATTCTTAGGTTAGTCTTTATTGTATATTTTTAGTCTTTATTGTCTTTATTGTATATATTTAGCCTTTGTTGTCTTTATTGTATGTACTTCTGCATCTATTCTATTCTATTTAACTTTATTTTATGTTTCTACTGATGCTGCTGTAACATAAGAATTTCCCAGTTTGGGATCAATAAAGTAAATCTATCTATCTAGAGGAAGCCTGCAAGTGTCTAATGCAGGGTGGGATGAGCTGACAGACTAACAAACTTCATTCATTTGGTCTCCTCATCTGTGCCTCTTCTGTCTCTCTGTCCCATCAGTGCTCCCGCTCCTGCAGTGGTGGCTACCGCGTGCGTGAGGTGCGTTGCCTTACCGACAACATCGTTCCAAGTGACCGCTGTGACCCCGACTCGATCCCAGAGAGTCGAGAGGAATGCAACACTGAGCCGTGTGTTGCCGAGATAAGTAAGTTCACCAAGCCGCTGCACTTTGATGACTTGAGGCCCAGACTTGAGTTTTCATGAGTCAGACTTGGACTTGCACACTGAGGACTTGAGCTGACTCTTTACTGATCCCTGTGGGGAAACTGGGTATTAGACAAAAACTGCACATCTTTTCAGTATTATAGGAAATTTGTATCCAATTATATGTGTTTGGCTAAAATATAGGCAAGAGGAAACAGAAAATACTTCCACACACACAGACACAGACTGCTTGGTATTTGTCCTCAGCGTTTCAGTCTTTTGACCTCTCTCAAGACAATTTGAAACGTCTTGTATTGTCTTCTTTTTTCATTTTCATTATATCGACTTTAGTCTGGAAATTCTGACTTTTAACTTAAGCCTCAAAGGTTATTGAATTTTTTAATATGTCTTAAAATCATTATTATTACTGTTACTATTATTATTTTTTAATTATGGCCATCCTTTGTCATGAATAGGCGTAAGTAACAATCCCAGCGGATAAAACCATCAGAGGTTTTGAAGAATGCTGCTCCCTCCCATGAAATGAAACCAACTTTCTTTCCCGAACTGAAATCCCATTATTTTATAATTTTGAATGATCCTCTTTAATGATCCCCTTTCGTGTTATGCTCTGCCTCAGTATCATGTTTCAACAGCAAAAACATAAAATTAAGACAGTAAGATCCTCTGTGTCTGACATTTCACTTTCACATGAGATTTTCAGTCTTTTGACCTCTCTCAAGACAATTTGAAACATCTTGTACTGTCTTCTTTTTCTTCTTGAAGATAACTAAACACCATTGAAATCTTCTAAAATCTTATTTTCACACGAGCTGTTAAAACACAACAGCTCCAAGATTAGAATTTCAGTTTTGCTTGTTCACTTTCAGTACACCAATTTGTCAGACTTATATTTTAATAAAACAACTGTAATCCACAAATTAATGAGTCGACATTATTACCAATGATACAACGGATGTTAATTTTTATATTCTTTCATTTCTTTGTATTAACTTGATTCAACTTGAACACACAAGGGCTGAGAATCATCTTGGCCTTTATAAACCACATTATATGCCATATACCACACTATATCATTATACAAACAGTATATGCACATTCTATATACCACTTTAAAACAAATACATGCTACTTACTGTATACATTATAAACCTATAGCAACACACAACTACAGGAAATTTATCTTCTCCAATTTCCAATGGACTTGATCAGTCTATCGTTGGATCCATGCAGTGTAGAGTCGTGAATAAAACTTGGTGTGAAATTCACTTTGCTTCCCCTACTTCTCTTTATTTCTATCTACCCTGCAGACCCATCATGCAGGGACCAGTACCATAACTGTATGGTGGTGGTGCAAGCCCGGCTCTGCATCTATCCTTACTACAGGACTGCTTGCTGTGCCTCCTGCTCCCGGGCCACCAAAGCGTACCCCAACGCCTTCCAGAAGAACTACATCCGCAGGTGATGCTGCCACAGCAAGGGCGACCTCGCTTCAGATCCCAACACCTTGTCTGAGAAACACCACGCAGTGGATAGACACCACGCCTAGTTGTGTGTTTGCAGAGCGCCTCAGCACAGGGGTGTTGAGTTGAGGCCTCCAACTGAGCCTTTCTTCAATACTCACAGTCCCTCAGTCTGTGGCAGGCTGACCGATCAGCTTCCTCCTGCTGCTGTTTTGTGGGCTCGGGCTTTTGACTCACAACAGCCTGTATGGCAGACTGCTGTTTAAGAGGGATGTTATTTTATCTGACAACAAATCGGATGAAGAGCAATGTGTATGATTTTTTTTTTTTTTTTTTTTCTAATTTCATGCCAACACCACCACTATAGAATTAATTCTGTCAACTGTGTATAGAGCTTGAGTTTTTTCATTCTCAGTGTAACTTTAATTTCTTGTCCTGGACTGCTCACATTTGGTGATGTACTTTAATATTTATTCAAAATAAAGCCATATACTTTCTGGGGCTCATTTGTTTTCGTTGATGGTATATATTACACTAATATATACCATGCTCCACATACCAATATATAGCATCATCACTACCATCTGACATCAGATGCCTCACATGAGAGAAGCAGTTTTAGCCATCACATTAAGGTTAGAGTTAAGTTTGACCAATAAAGTGTGATGATTTAACAATCACATTCTTATTAATGTTAAAATATGAATTACATTATAAAAAAATTTAAAAAATTAACTATTGTTTGTTAAAGCCAAGGCATTTCAAGAAAATATTTCACTGTAGCTGATACTTTTTTCTACACCTTGATGTGAATTAATAAACATTCAGCCTCACAAACTTACAGTCTCTACAGTCTGTGGTAATTGGTTGTTTAGGGGTTTTTATTCTAATCTTTTAATATTGATATTGCAAACAGGATAAATTATGCCCTAACAATTATGACAATAAAGAGATAAATATCACTGTAGACTACTATAATGACTTTCTGGATAAGGTTCAAAATGTAATAAAACACCATCAGTAATAAATCACCATCATAGTCCAGGAAGACTAAATCTGTGTAAGAACAGAAAAGCGCAACACCACTGTCGCTCACCTCACATAGTTAATGGCCAATTTATTTTCCAAAATCCAAACTGTGTGATGCTGGGGAATCAGCTGTGCCTTTTTCAGCTGGCAGGGATTTGGTGTTACTCTTATTTTTAAAATAGTAATACTGTTGATAGGGCACTAAAGTATGGAACTAAAAAAAAAAAAAAAGAAAAAAAAAAAAGTCACCTTGAAATGATGCAAACTTCCCTCCAGAATGACCTGTTGGAATCTCCCGTCAACCAAACATGAGCAGAAAATGCAGTTTGCCAAATACGAGAAACAAATTTATCAATTCCAATCAATTCTGCACATAAAAATCGACATATTTCAAGAAGAGATCACAACAATTTTCGGTTCATTCAAGATAGTAATACCATTGCTTTAATGGGACAGCCAGGCTGACAGCATGTAAAAGGCCATTATTCAATCACAAGAACTTAAAGCACAAAAAGAAACATTTAAAAGAACACCAATGACAAATGCACATAGCATTCTCTGCTGTTCATAAAACAACTTAAAAAGTAGCATGGGGACCAAGACTCTTTTACACACACTTGCTCCCATTCTCTAGCTATACACAATCTTTGACAACGTTCGCAGGGTCCTGAAGAGTCTTTTCTGTGTTTATGAACGCAAGGCTGCACTGGTAGGTCCATGCTAGTAGGCTGGAACAGTTTTTAGGGTGAGCCTGGGCCTTTGGCAATAAGGGATGCAGGGTCCACATTCACCATCAGCCATGTCTGTCTTGACTTGATCACTCGGACACCATTACCCCGAAAACATTCAAGGCTCTTTTTCTCTCTCTGTGTTGACACATTTTTGCCCCCACCCACTCAATAACTCTAAACTCCTTCTATATATATCTTCACTGTCAGACACCAAGCTGGGTTTTTGTGAACAGAGATGGCAGCCGTGGGTCTGTTTCTTTTTGTTTTTTTTCCCCCCATTTGATAGCTGTTTTTGCTTTGTCCTTGGCATTGGGTTCAAGACAGCAAAACAAATTATTGTTACTGAAGAGTTTTGCAATAGGCTCTCTAAAAACATAAACATTACCTTTTTCCATTGTCCTGGAATTGAACAATCACTGTTTATACAAGTCAGTTCTGAAAATACAATGGCAAGTGACATTTTTCCACCAAATATCATGAACAACAAAAAATATATTTCACCCTCCATCTGATTTGTTCAGCTTATCAAATGAAATAACTGGTTTGTTTTCTTTTAAGCATCGTACCAACATTCACTGATTTCAATATTGTTGAAGTTTTACAAAGACATAAATATAGTAGGATATACAATACAGTAAAAAATACAAAATAAACTTGATATAGTTTTTTTTAAATGATAAATCACCAGAGGCAAACCCAGAAAACGGATCTTTGACACTAGGCAAAAACACTAGTAGAATTACCCCCTGAGGTCAAATGATAATAGGATAGCCATGTCTCAAACCATACCTTAGTCTCCAGATTGTACACTACTTCCAAGTCATTCAGAAGTAGCGTACTTCTTAGAGGTCTACAGGCAAAATATGGGTGTCCTATGTGAGACGCAGTCAATGTGTATTATGTGAGTGCACTAGTTTGGGTGTAATTGCTATATTATCTGGACTGCAAGACATCACGCTAAGGAAAACTTGAAGGCACAAATATCCGAGGCAGCATATGCCTCAAGAATCAAACAACGCAACAGTTGTGGTGTCAAGGGATAAAAATTAAAAAAGTCAAAGAAAAAGTGAAAGGAAAACAGTTTACACAGTTTCAGGTAAGGTTTAGGTCTGAGAACGACGAGGCAGTGAATCAAGTTAAGGCCAATTTACGCAAAATAGTCCAATCAGAACGCTCCAACAGTTAAAATGATGTTAGACCTGACCAATCACACAGGTTTCCTAAATAATATGAGAGTTTTTAATATCATAACTCTTCTCTATTTTGTCATAGTCTGGCCCGCTACATAGATATTTCTTCTCAAGGTTAAGTCAATTATATTAAACAATGCTTTTTTTGCTCTTATTTCAGAGGTTGTTATTATGCACAATAATGTATAAATGTATGTTACAAGTAATATACATGGGCTTCAGTCAATAATATCTCAGTAAGGAGTACATCCAAGCATTCAGGGTGAGGACTTTGGCTTTGAAAGGTTAGTCTACATATGCACAAATATGAAACACACATAGAAAAACGCACCATAGAAAAAAAGCACAAGTACATGGAAAATAAAAGGAACACCAGAAATGGACTAAATGGCTCACACACTGATCTCATGTTACTCATGGCCATTCGCTCTCACACGACCATTTCCTCACAGGAAAAAAAAAAAAAAAATTCAAGTTTCACCTTTTCACACCCCTCACATGTTATCTGTGTATGTACTTGACCAATCACAGACTGTTTTGTTCAGGGTAAAGAAAAGGAACAAGAAACACAAGAGAGGAACAAAAATTGGGATTTGGAGGGTTTCAAGGGGTAAAGTTCAAGTTTATCATTCCTCATGTGCAAGTCAATATAAAAATGCTACAACTCGTACGACGCGCTTGTCAACAAGACAGGTTCAGGACAAGCCAAGTCCCCTGTAGAGTTTGCTAAATAAAAGGGGGCTTGGAAATTGGCAGGATAGCTTGCTCAATCAATGAGTGATGCAGTACACAGTCGCCATCCTCTACATTTTTTCTCTCCAGCCCACCAGCTCTCCCTCCGTCTATCCATTCATTCAAGTGAAGGAGGGGCAACTATGGAAGTCTGCATCACTACATCAAAACAAGATCTCCATCCTTCATCTCTTCCCTCTGGAGGAGACATCTCTCTCTCTTCCACTTTGCACGCTGTTCCTCATGCTTCGATTCCAACGACTGCCACTTGGGTTGGCTATCCCATCCATATCTCCTTCCCTCTGTGTCTCTCTCACTCGCTGTCAGTCTCTAGGTCTGAGTCAGACCACTGCACTGGGCTCAGTTTCCCATGGCGCTGGGCATACTCAATGACTGCCATGTAGCAGAAGTAGTACTGGTCCCAGGTCTGGATGCTGAAAGCCCTCTGTGTACGCATCCGCCGTACTGTCTGACGAACATCGACTGTGCCGATGTCTTCGAGCCGGGACAGGCAGATGTCCAGTGTACAGAACGTGCCTACACAAGGATTGGGGAGGAAGATAAAGATGGAGAGGGAGAAACAGCAGGATGGAGAAGGAGGAAAGAGTCAGACAGGTACTTTCACTCAAAATCCTCCACACCACTCCACTGACCACTTCATTTTACTACAAATCTAAAATATTTGGTAGATTACAATAAAGCATCAGTGACACAGGTACAATAATATCCACTGATAGCTATATATGCTTAGTGGCCACTTTTCTTGGTACATCAGGCAAGTACAGGGTAGGACACTGTTTTGCCTCCAGAACTGCATGAATTCTTCACAGCATGGAATCAACAAAAAACCTGCCACAGAGAACCTTGATCCATGCTGACTCAAGTTGTGTTCACACAACCCATATAAATTTGAAAACATATATTATATATATGTATGGGTTTTATATATATATATATATATATATATATATATATATATATATATATATATATATATATATATATATATATATATATAAATAAACACTATAAAATATATAAAATATATATATATTTTTTTCTTTTGGGAGGGGGGGGTTCTGCTTTATTAGACAGTCACAGTGGAGAGATACAGGAAAGACAGGGAAGCCACAATGAGTCCGGACTGGATCTGAACCCAGTCTGCTGTGGCTTGGTATTGTGTGGGAAAGTGCTCTACACAGTGAGCCACTGGAGTGGCCCAATTTGACAAACATATTTGTGTCTGTTAGTTTCCATCCACACTTAGCCTGCTAATGCAAGTAAGCAGGATTCTTGGATAGTAGCTGAAACTTAGCTGAATGTATGAAGTCAAAGCGTACTCCCCGCATCAAAGTTATCAAATAAAATTGAGATAAGCAAGCCAGACTTCTTTGTTTAAACAATGAAATTCCACAGGTCCTACAAAGTACTTTACAAATACAAGTACTTATATTAAAGGTTGTCTAGCGGCTGACTGTGATCACTTGACACTTTAAAATATCAAAAATATTAATTTTTCATGGTTGAAAATGCTATGTTAGTGTGGACTAGGGGCAAAAAGAAAGGGAAAACAGACATTTTTTTCGCAGCACAATCATGTTTCATCTCATCCCAAATGTACTAAATCTGGTTTAGATCTAGAGACTATACAGTCTATCAGGGTAAACTAAAGTTTCTGTCATCTTCCTGAAACCTTGATCTTGAAACAACGAGCGCTTGGAGAGTGCATTATCGTGCTGGAAAAATAAACACAAAGGGTAAACTGTGGCCATGAGGGGGCACACATACTAAACCTTTCGATTCACTGAGGCTTTAGTGAGCCCTAAACATCACCACCAGCCCGGGCTGTTGACAGCAGGCAGGGATACATGGATTCAGCATACTGCAACTCCAACTGGAATTCATTGGGACAGACAAAATTTTTCTTCCCTTCTAAGGATCTTTTTTTTTTTCTCAGCTGACATGAGTAAAACCAGTATTTCTCTCTACTTATGTGGTCCATCTATTTCAAGGTTAACCATTATAAAATATAACGTTATACGATGCTCTTTTGCATACCACTGTTATTTGCATATTTCTGGCCTTCCTCTTGAATGAGTCTTGCCATTTGCCTCTGACACAGAAAACATTCCATATACCATACCATACCAAGTGGTGTCTTGCCCATTCTGTCTTGTTGCCAACCAGTCATTCAACCTTTAAACCCTGCCTGCATGCTTTATACATGTCATGTACAGTCATGTAACACAAAAACTTCAGTTAAAGGCTGACTCCCAATTAAATGCAAAGTCTCTCTTATTTGCAGAGTAAGACTTCAAATTAGGACAAATTAACACTGATCCCTACTCCACCACTTGTTGACTAACTAAGAAGCACAGCACCTGCCAGCGAAAAGCTCCTTTATCTGGGCAACAGAAGTGGGTTTTCCTTCTCATTTCTCCGGGACAGAGTCAGCACACCGGCTAAGGTAATGGTATGATTTAGAGGTTATAATCCTCATACTGAACCCTATCGAGCTCAGATTATATAATTACTCAGGTATGAAGGTATGAAGGTTCTGTGTTACATACAGCTGGCAAGCAGGACACCACGGTTACACGCTGCCAGAGTGTGGGTCTGATGTGTGTAATAAAGTGAAACAGCTACAGGGGAGAAGAAAAAAAGCTAGTTTTGGGAGGCTTTAAAAGATATTTTTTCCAATATCCTAACATTCCGGTAACTTTTGATTATGTTTTCTAGTTTTTGTGCCAAGGGAAATACAGGCAGGTCTCAATTAAGTGCAGGTCCCAGATACAGACCAGTTGCCTTTGACAATTAAAGCAAATAGAAATCTGGGCCACTAAATGACATTTACTGTGTGGTGGCCATAAGGTGTATAAATCAAACTACATCTGAACAAAAGCTGAAGCATATGATTCAAGTTAATCTTGTGGCAATTTCATGGCAAAATACTGAGTTTGTGTTTACCTGTGCGGCCGATGCCGGCACTGCAATGAACGACCACAGGGGGGCCCCCTGGAGGCCCCGTCCAACTGGGGTCCAGGCTCTGGACTGCTGCCTCCTGCCTCTGAAGTACATGCTCACGGAAATCCAACATGGCCGACGCACTCTTGGGCACACCAAAGTCTGGCCAGCTGACGTAGAGGTAGTGACACACCTCCCGCCTCTCACCAGTCTGAACCAAGGGTAGAAATTAAGATAGAAAATAAGATTGGACGATGGGGGATGTTTCAGGAAGCATACCCAGTTTAGACACACCAAGGACATGTGTGAATTATGCACACACAAGCAGTGGAGACACGGAGCAATAATGTCACTAGAATTCTCCTCATTATCTCACTTTCGAGCAAAGAGGTGGAACTAATCAGTGAAATCACCTGGTGGAGTTTTTGGTTAGAATGAAAACCTGCAGCCTCTTGGCTCACTTAGGCACATGGTCGCCTGCCCCTGTGTTAGCTGCTTCCCCTCCTTAGAAACCTTTGCTATATCTGGCAAATTTTCAGTATGGACACTACCACACATGCTCCTCTCTGCTACAGTAGTTCCCTTACAATACATTTTGACTTATGATCTTGTCAAAGGTCAAACTAAGGCAACAAAAGCCAGACTCCAAAACTTGATCGGTGTCAGATACTCTGCTGGAGCAATGACACTGGAAGAAATAGTACTTGAAAGCGGATACTAAGCGCAGATCGGTGGATTGCTGTGTCTATCATTGTTTTGCTAAACGTCAAGAGGACTAGATCCCTTTTGGAGCTGAAGGGATTCCTTTGTCTCTCTGTCTCCCTCTAAAACCATTTACCACAATCTATAGCCTCAACATCATGTAAGATAAATCTGACTAGGAATTTAAACACTTGCAAAGCCATCAAAGGCCATGCGCTGTTGCATGATGTGCCTCACCTGTGTGTTGTAGAGCTCAAGATGGGAGAGTTTGAAGTCCTGGAACACCTGGATGTGTGTGTTCCTGACCAAAAAGTATCCGTGCTGCTCAGTCCTGCCCTCCTCAAGAGGCCAGTACTGACCACACTTCACACGGCCACGCTCCACCACCCTGAAGCATACACAGAATTAGATAAACCCTCCACCTTGTCATTATAATACCATGCATATGACATTATTCAATCCACCATTTACATGTACATGACCTACACCATTTGTACCTCTGACACATAAGACACTTTCCTGGAAATAAGGCGGTGACAGAGTCTCACCTGGTGGTCATGACAATGATCAGTACCATCTGTTCCCACACCATGCGCCAGAAGTCAACAAAAGTCTTTGGCAAAGGACCTGGGGAACACAAATTGCCCATCAAACATTGGTAACGTGCGACTGTACCCTAGTGAGAGCCAGGGTATGGTGGGAGTAAGAAACACATATATATATGCATATAGATCAAAAGGAAGGCTCTGTAAAGAAAACATCAGGTCTGTAGTTTGTCAACAGCATGAAGCAGCTCACCCTGAGTAGCGATGTAGGCATTACTCCTCTTGTACCCGTCCATGAAACTGGCATTTATGTAATCTGATGTCTGTGGGACACACAGCACAGGAGAAGTGAGACTGCTTGTTGTGAGGATCTACCGCCCCCTGTAGGAGTACTTGGTTCATTACTTCAAGAAGGGGCCACAGGATGCACTGTCACTATCAGTTATAGCCTTCCTTGACAGTTGCAGACATCCATTTTCAGGCTGATTGCTTAGTTATTGTAAATGGTAAACAAGAATTAGGGAAAATGAATGCTTATCTTGTATTTATTTGCTAATCTTATTACATATCATCACTGTCCAGCAAAACCTTGTATGTCCAGTTTTAGTGTTTTTCATGTCTTAGCTTAATTTGACTATTTACATGGCCCTCTGTGGGCTCTTCTCCTATCCACTTGTAACACTGGACACAAAAGCTAGTATATTTTAAATGATATTACCAAACATTCCAATTCACACCTATCAAATATTGAAGGACACAACAACCAAAATGCCAGGCTTCACATCCCAAAAGAAATGTAAAAAAATTCTGTATTTGTATCCATAAACCAATCATATCAGTGCCAACCAGTCATTACTCAACAGAATATACACAACATATGACAAAAATAGAATTTTTGATGCAAACACAATGCAAACATTTATCAGGTCATGTTAAATCTACACTTTTATGTGTTGAATGAATCTTGGAATAACTGAAACATTAGAAGAACATTAGTTTGATTAATTAATTACTACCTCATCGTCGTCATCACAGAGCTGGCAGAGTCGCACTCGCGATTGGTCCAGACAGAGGACATCACTGTACCTATTCTTTATCTGATTTGACAGCTTCCTGTAAAGGCACAGTTGAGTACAGTTAGAGGTGGCATGACAGATTCAAAGTGAAGGCTGATGTGTTTATCAGTCTCATAATTTTCCTTCACTTACTGTATGTATATAAAACAGAAGAGAAGGGAAAGCAAGCAGTAGAAAAAGACAGAAGTAAGCAAAAAAAGGTGGAAGCAGATGGAGAGAATTTTATGTTGCTGTTTAACTCTTACTTGGAGTAGTCAAAGGTGCCTGATGGTGGCTCCTTGCGGATCTCCTCGTATTCCTGGTAAATCCCTTTCTTCTTCTTCCTCTTCACGTGCTCCACCAGCTCATGCACTGTCATTCCTCCCTGCTCTGGCATGTGAACAGACACCTCCATGCAGGGATCCTCATCCTCAGGACCCCATGAGGAGGACGGGGGTGGGCACTGGGAGGATGGCTGGTGAGGGGGGCGTGGCAAAGACTTCTGGGGCAATGGGGGTAACCCTTCCTCTTCCTCAATTTCTTCATCCTCCAGTACTTCCTCATTCAGAGATCTATTGGCAGAGTCTGTTGTCTTGCCAACCGGCATATCTCTATCACCTTTTTCGTGCAGCGGGGTGTCAGGAGGGGTGTCCGACTGAGGAGGGGGCTGCCGACCACGGCCATTCATGTTAGCATTGGGGCTAGTGCCACTAACAGCCACATTTGCCCCACTCACCGCTGAGCCATTCCAGTGTTGGTGGTTCCCCTGTGGCCTGCTGGGAGCAGAATGTGAGCCCTGCTGGTACTGGCCTTGGCCTCGAGTCCTGCCCTCCACCCCGCAGTGGTTGTGGGGGTTAGCATTGCTATCATCGTAGCAGTTAGAATTAGCCACGGGTAGCTCAGAACCTAGCTGTGTATTTATATGGGTGTGGGACAGTGTAGCGCCCGCGCTAGTGTTGCTGCTCTCCAAGCTGTAGGAGCGCAGCAGACTTCCCACGCAGTCGTGTGTGTCATGCACTTGTGTATCACCAGGGGCAGAGTTTGTGTGTGTGTTGACGCAGGACTGGATCCAGGCCACATGGCTATACTGGGATGTCCCGCCCAGGTGCTCTGGGAGGGAGGAGACTGGGATGTGATTGGCCAACTCATGGGCTTTCACTGTGCACACCTGGCAGGCAACAAAAATGGAAACATTTAATATAGAGCATCCATCTGAAATTAATACCTCAAAGATGAAAGCACAAAAAAGACATTTAAGACAAGACAGATATGTGCTTCCATACAATTATGCATATGAGAATGTCTTTCCTTGATGAACACACAATCATACATACCCTTTCTCTCAGCTTCTCACGCACAAAGAGGCGGAGAACAGCAAAGGGGGCCCGAAACCAAAGAGGCGACGACACAATGAAGACACACTTTAGACGAGCTGGAAATGCACCCTTGGAAGTACAAACATAAAGCCAAAATGAATCTCTAAATTTTAAAAGACATGTAGTTCTAAAACGACATCTCAAGATAGTGCTAAATTACAAGGAAGGAGTTAAATGGAAGAGCAAAAGAAGAGTTCTGTGATTTCATTTTTACCTTGAGCAAGTTCAGGATTTTGACACAGAGCTCATAGTCAAAGTTTCCGTAGCTGGAGTTGGTCATGTCATAAATAAATATGAGGCCGTCTCTCTGAGTTTGCACACTGAGGAGAAAAATAGAATAAGACATTTTAACCAAGGGAAGAGGAACACAAGACAAGTAGGAAGGAAGGAAGGAAGGAAGAGAGAAAGAGGAAAAAATAGAAAAAATAAAAATATGAAGAGGCAGGGAAGAGCAGGTGGAGAGTGACAAATGAGAGAGGGAAGAGAAACAAGTTGATGAGCAGAAAAAGGATAGATCACCTTTCTATGGCTTTGTCCAGCTGATAGATGATGGCCTGCAGCACAGCTTTGTGAGTAGTGATGTCTGGCCGATGAAGACGAGCAGTGAAGAGTGCTAGGGCGGCACCCTTGGCATCACGGCCAGGCTGGAAGGCACATGATAGGTCTGTTACATACGATGCAAATGCCATGTATTGATGACTGCTGAATTAAGGCAGTTCTGATGGTTAACCAGTCAATTAGCCTGTTTAAATAATATTTTGCATTCATTTACAGGATGAATGTGTAAGAATGTTAAAAGTGAACATGTGACATTTAAGGCTATGAGTGAGGTAAAATGACATTATGTAGGCTGCGTTAGTATGTAGAACATTTCCAATATTTCCCGCCCTCTGCCAGGAAACAGCTGAGGCAAAATGAAGAGGACAAGAAACTTGCTTTGGGTTCATTTTATGAGAAAAGATAATGACACTCGGAAACTGTGTGATACAGTGATATAATACAACATGTTGCAACACATTACAAACAAGCACCCAGTCCATCAGGCCAAGCCAAAGAACACACAACAAATGAGCCTCGCCTCATTTTTAACGGGAACAGTGATTCGCACCGTTCTGAGTCACTCAGTGGATCTGTAAAATGACTGACCTAAACATGCCGCCAATAAGCATTGTTGAGGGCAAGGCTTCTGTCAGCTTATGAACTACCTCGAACTAGAGAGCAGCATGCTGGCAATGCGGACAGTAACTGCCTGACATGAAAAGAACTACAAGGACTGCTCACACACACCAAGAGAAGAGCTAGCTACCATTGGGAACGTAGTCTATTATGTGGAATTGGAAATGTAAAATGGGCAGATTGTGTGAGACACTTCTTACATTAAAAAAAAAAAAAGGATATACATTCTAATCTGGTTAATGACAGCAAATTGACGGTTCTTAAAACCTGTGTTATGCACATCCCTAATCCACATATATGTCAAGAATAAAAAACAAGTCAAAGGTAAGTGTCTCATTTTTTTTCTGCCTCTGATCCATTTAATATCGACTGCCAGTAGCAAGCCACAATCCAATATTTTCATCATTTTTTTTTTTGTGAAACAATTTATTAATCTGAACTGATTGAATTAATTGACCTGATCTCAAATCAGTAAAACTATAAACATGGGAATTTGAGCTTGATATAAATATCTATCTATAAATATATGCCCCATGAATTATTTGCATTTCAGACATTACAGATAACTGGTGAGCTGCTTCCTGTCTGCAATTTAAAACAGTTCCACACCGCAGATACAACAGCATGAAGGGTGTAAGTAGTGAGGGTTATTGTCTGTCTATAGCGCTTTTTTTTTTTTTTTTTTTTTTTTTTTAACAAAAACTTGCATAAATGGAGTGGAAATAAAATAAATAAACTGAAATATGATTGGATGTCATGTAGCCAATACTGATCAATCAAAACACAACTTGATTGGTTCTGATTCTGATCTTTGATATCGGTTTAGAACATCTGTCACATTGTCACACTCATAAAGACACAAACAAACCCACATACATAGATGCTGACAAACGCACGACACTCCTCTTTGATAAATTGCTTGTGTGTCTGGTTTGTGTTTATCAACGTGTATAACTGTGAAAAGACAAATTCCAATTACCTTGTGTAACACAGTTCTCAAAATTTAATTATCGTTGTGTTTTTTTTACCACTCACCAGGACAGTGAACTTTCCACTCAACAGCTCAGAGCGTAAGGGCTCCTCGTCAGGATTGATGTTGAAGATGCCCTCTTTGATTCTTGTGTTCTGATTTGATACATCGCGGCAAGGAGAGGAGAGAAGGGGCAAATACTTAGCCAAAATGAAATTAGCATAATTTAGGCACTGAACACCCTCCAAAGTAACTGGCATCCTTAATAAATATTAATCTAAAAATCAGTAATAATAAATAAAAATCAGTTACATCCTGTGCTCCAAAACCTAGTTTTGAATAGTTTACCTCTAACAGGAATGTGAGATTGTACTCACAAAGGCTAATGAATTCCTCCAGAAGTTATTATCAAACTGATCAGTATGGTACTGATTAGTTGTATCACATTTTAACATGTAAAATATCCATTACACACATAGTTGTGACTGTATAATAGTTTAAATATTAATGTCCACCCCACAAAAATATACTCACACCAGCCTTAGAATTTTACCAATTGTGAAGAGTAACATTACTTTTACCAATTAAAATATAGCAAATTCATTGAACATTTATGTTCTCTCTGTTCTCTCTCCACACAAAATTGGTAAACTAAAACTGCACCGTTGTAATAATTTCATAAATGCTACACTGTGCCCCTAACATCTTATTTCTAAAGTAAATTTTCATTATTAATGCTGAAAGAGTCGACGAGTACAATTGTGAGAATTAGTGCATATTACAGTGAAATGCACTGAGCAGCCATAACTACCGTTTACACTTGAATGCATGTGAGTTCAGGTATACGGTAAATCAGGTCTTGCTGTGATGTAGCACTGAATCTTCGAGGATTAGGTCAGCATAAAGCCATAAGTGTACAACCCCCACAGTGAATACACCTCAAGAGGGAGACAGAAGTTAGAAGACAGAAGTTCACTGACAGAGATACAAGTAGCTTAAAAAAATATTTTAAAAAGCCTTTACATTGTAGCCATTAGGTTAACATACACATACACACACACACGCACACACACTGTCAACCACTGCAGTATATGCTCAGTGACGGATAGAAGTAGTATACAGCTGGCACGGAGCACTGTCACTAATCACAGTAATGCTGTACCTTGTATGCTTGGAAGAGGTCGATGGCTCTGGAGACGTCAAACTTGCGGGCCATAAGGAACTTGACAGCTGTAGGCTCGGAGACAAGACCAGCACTGTGGGGCTGCTCCCTGCTCCGCACCTCACTCAGGAACTCCTCCACTGCCTGGAAGAGAGACAGGAGAGAGGGGAGAAAGGTTAAGGAACAAAAGCAAAGTCTGAAAAGGAGATTGGAAAATGTACATTTGGATAGAGAGGGAGTAAGCAAAGGAAGACAAACTACAATGATAGGAGGACATTAAAAGAGCAGAGCAATAGGCAACAGGGACAAAGATATGATGGGAGGACAACCGACATAATTGGGGAAAGCACACACAAAGCTGTCATCTCCTTTAACTCTGTAGCTCTCTGCCTGCAATGGTTAGAATAATGTGAGATATGAATAATAAAACACTGTCCCCTTAACAGATGCAGGTACCCATGTGCCAAGTGACAAAATTCACCCACTTGTTTTAGAACAAGTGGGTTTTATCAGTCCACCTAACCTAACCAGGTTTTGCTCAGCTGTGTGGGAAAAAAAAACAAAAAAACAAACATGACTTAGGTCGCTGAAGAAAGTGGATAAGAAGAGAAAACGTATTAATTCATCCTAAAATGTCAGTGATCATTCTTATACCAGCATCTCTATATCATCATCTAATGGTGATGCCCAAAAGAGTCTTATATGGGTTGGGTATTTATTTAGCCACATCGGTAAAATGAACACGACAAAATATCTGACTGTTCCAGCCTGTTCTGTCAGTCAGGACTGCCTGCTATATTTTGACAGGAGACACAGTCAAATCGCTAAGTGTTCACACTCCAGTTAAAGAAACAGGCAACATGCGCCGCTGTGTTTTCAATAAAAACAGGCGCAGGGCCAAACTGAACTCTGGTATAAACATTAAATCGCACCATTACTTCATATATAGTTTGGGTAATGGTCGATGTATTTTGCCAGCAATTGGCAGCTCGATCACAGTTGCTGGCCTGGGAGACGATTGCTCTCATGCAACAAGTCCCTGATTACAATTAAAAAAAAAAAAAAAAAAAAAATAGACGAGTAACATCAAGCAGGACGATTAATTTCGGTCACTCGATTACTGGTGTCTGTACTGTGATCTGTCGATGAACAAAATGGTGAAAACATTACTCGTGTCTAAGGTCCTTATTTAGCTCACTGGCCGGTTAACTGTTAACGCCTGATGCCAGTGACTAAGGCGAGGATAAAATGAAGCTGTCATCGGAAGCTCTGCACGACATTTGATGTTTGCTATCAATGTCAAGCCCATCCCCTTTACTGGAGAGTGATGGCAACAATGCTAGGAACTAGGGGACCAGTTCTGTGAATTCTCGGCCGTAAATTTGATAGGCAGGACACCGCTAGCTAACCAGCTCACAACACTCACGTTATAAGACGAGGATCCTGCCAGTAACGGTCCATCTTCCAGTGTCACGGCTCATAATCGCCAACGATCATTAACGCAATCCGCGGTTCATCATTATTAAGCTTCAAAAATTACCCAAAACGTAATTGTTAATACTGGCAAGATAGCTGCCGAGCTAAGTCACTGCAAGCCAACAATAGCCATCTAGCATTTGCTAGGAGGAGCTAGGTTACATGTGGTAGCTAGCAAGCTAAGGCTAGCGGTACAGGGACTAGTCACATTGGGTTAGCTAGCGCCAGACAACAAGGCAACACTAACTTAACGGTACTTAACAGCGATGAAATGAATCTGGGTACCGCTCATAAAGGTTAACTAGGTTGGAAGTAATCGGGGCACACGGCCAATACACTGCCGTACAACCCTGCCTAGCTTTCTAGCAAACGCCATCACGCTGAAGGCAGCTAACACTCACGCTAACTGCTGTCAGTCACACAGGAATCGGTCGACAACGGGCCAGGGCTGTTTACTGGACTGTACCGCCCCCGGGAGCCACCGCCGGTCCGAAAATATGTGACGAAAACGCACCGACAAGAGAAGCAAAGAAGGCGACGGCTGTACACCTTAAACATGACAAGGAGGTTAAAGAAAATCCGTCAAGACAGCCTTACCAGCTCCTCCTGAGTTGTCAGGGCTTCCGCCATCTTGAAGCCTCCGCAACGTCGCAACGGGCGCGCCCACTAGCCGCTCGCTCACGCCCTACAGCCGGGACAGAAGCCCCGCCCCGCCAGCCCACACTGCTCACCATTCATCCCCTCATCTGCCCTGCCTCTGGCTCCTTCACTGGAGTAAATTCAAGTCAGAGTACATGTTGCATACTTTTTTTTTTCATCAGAAAAATCTGTAAATATAGCGCAGTATAAAAAATAAGACAAAATAAATTACGATGAGAACAACAAATAAAATGTTGAGAAAAGAAAGAGAAAGAAAGAAAGAGAAAAAAGCTTCAGGGTCTGCAAACAAATTGGAGTATTATTGAAATGCAGGGTGTTGCGTGAACAGGGGCGCCGCCAGGGATTTTGGGCCCCATGAAAAGAAATCGTATTTGGCTCTTGTATAGCCAGCCAATAGGCAAACCTTTTTATTTCAGGCCTTTCGAGGGCCCCCTCCCCCATTGTGGCCCTGGATAATCAGTCCCGCTTCCCCCCCCACTACGACGCCCCTGTGCGTGAACCAGAGACTATTCCACTGTCTATCTCCAGCAAAGGAACAATCCCATGCCATTAAATCCTACCACATATCGCACTGATTCCCCATTTCTGAGATGTCTTCCATTTATTTTAGGCTAAGTCTCTTTCTCCTCCAGCCTCATATTGTGTGTACCGTTTTATCACACTCAATCTTCTGCCATTTATCCCCACGTTTTCCTATAATAAATAGTTTTGTTCACTGATAATTTTCTATAAACTTTCCAAAATAAATAAATAAATAAATAAAATGAAATAAAATAAAATAAAATAAAATAAAATAAAATAAAATAAAATAAAATAAAATAGCAAGAAAAGCAATATAATAATAATTAACAACAACAACAACAACAATAATAATAATGATAACAATAATAATAATGTGTTTTTATTATTATTATTCTGAGCGTTTAGTAGGAACCTTCGTATTTGAGCATTTGTCCCTTCGAACTGTTTCTGTGAAGCACCGGGGCGGGGCCGGCGGAGCGGTCTTTTTGATTTCTTCGGAAGGAGAACTTGTGTTTACATTTAAGTATTAAAATATTTTTCCCGAGAGCTTCTTCCCGTTGAATGTTATGTGTCGTCTTCGCCGTAGCTGTCATGGCGTGTAGTTTATAAAGTCGCGTCAGATGTCATGTTGTTTATTATCAAACCAGTAACACGTTTGTAAGCATGAGCAGCTCGGGTCCTCCGGCCAAAAAGAAATGTTACATGGGACAGCACCAGATTATCAAGAAAAAGAGGTAAAATTCGGATATAATTTGAAGCACAGCACTTACTTACACTGCCAGCTGAGGAATGTCAACCCGCTTGCTCCCGTGGCACAGAGGCATCTTGTCTTTACAGGGTCGGTCAACATGTCTTAACTCACATGTCCTTATATTTTTCCTGTGAGCACAGCTCTCGAGCCCCGGACGAGCCACTACCTGGCAGCACCTCTGTTCTGCTGCAGAAACCCCGCTATCTGTCGGACAAAACAAACAGATCACACACAGAGAGCATCAACAGAGGCAAACACCAAGTCCCTAACATGGTGAGTTTGACAGCTGGAGAGAGAGTTTGTCTCTTCTTCTCTTTCCCTGTCATCTGTCTCCTTTAACCCTCCTGATACCTTCAAATGTACTAACATTTTATCAACACAACCTCCTTCATTGTATACATCACAGTTCTTGTGGGAATTCTGTTTTTTTTTTTTTTTTTTAACCCCCAAATGTCACATTAACCATCAGTGGTTTTGGCACCACAACAGCTGTGGTTATGTTTGATGAGGGCCCTGAAACAAAGGGAAGTTTTTTGACAATTATAAATGGCATGTTGTAGTTCCCCAGTGTCATTCAAAACATCTAAAAAAAAAATGTGTGGAAAATGTTGATATGTGTTATGTGTTTTATACAGCCTGGAGTCAAATTGACCTGAAAGAAACACTGACTAATTTTATGGTTACCCACTTGCCCCCATTAAATTACAAAACATCATGAAATATGAAGCAAAAACAATAAAAGATGTTAATCGTGTATTCAGTGGCGTTAACATTGACCCCAAAGATAACAGGAGGTTTGGATGACATTTCTATTATTGTATCTTGTGGTTCAGGGTGGAGGGACATTGTTGTCTCTGGGAGAGTCCTCGTTGGCTCTGGATGAGGAGATGCTGCAGGCACTGGATGCTCTGGATCCTGTCAAGCCTGCAGCTGACAAAGCTCCTTCAGCGACGGTAAACACCAACACACAGGAAGGAGCGGCTTCATTAGCCACGTTAGAGCCTCTTGCATCAGTTCCAGGCAATAAGACAAAGAGGGACATGATGCAGATTAAAAACAGAGCACCTCCCCAGATCGGCCACAGCCCTCCTGCACAAGCAAGAAAAGGGAGGGGACTAACAGGGGAAAGTGGTGATCATAAGAGACCGGGGTGGAGAGCTGACTGTAAAGACCTCGCCCAGCGGCTCCTCTTCAGCGAGGATCTGGAGGAAGCAGAGCATGCTCAGAGGGTCCCAAAGAGCCGACAGTCAGTGCCAGTTTCTGCCTCCAATAATGGTCCGTCCTCCCATGACATAAAGATCAGTCAGCAAGTAGACCTCACTACCCGGTAACTACACATTATCGCTCAGATATCCTTTAGTTCTGTTTATCTGTGGATTAGCTTTTATGCTGCTAACACATGGTCTTTTTAACTCTGTATTTCAACAGGCAGAAGCGTACATCTGAAAAGAGCTCTCCTCTCAGTAAAGACAGAGGCGGACCGAGTACGAAGGCAGATTCACCCCTAAATGTCTCCAGTAACTACATCCTGTTCAGCCCCACACACCTGGCAGCAGCAAGGAAGAGGGCTGAACTCCAGCGCTCATTACAAAATCAGTCAGCCTCTGTGCTCACGGTCCCCACTGGCTTAGACCTGAGTGTGATCACTGACTCTTTACCACAGCCAGGTAAGGCTGATGTTCAAGCTCAAGTTCAGATTTATTTAGAGCCCAGTATCACTGTTGGCAGTTTCAAAGGGCTTTATATGCCCACATCTTAACAGACAGGATGTCACCCCCCTGACTTAATCCCCATAACAGGTAAGAAAAAACTCCCAAAAAACAGAGCAATAGGCAACAGGGACAAGGAGGAAGATGGCCACACTCACACAAGCATATGAGAGACACACACACAAGATGAGAGGGGAAGGGTGGCGAACATTAGTGGTGTATGAGACAAAGAACCAAGTGCATAAATGCAGCTGTCTTTTGTTTTCTGCAGTGTTTTCTAATTTATGTTGTGCTATCAGAGATGCATGCCATCCATCCTGTGTGTGTTCTCTTTTGCAGGCATTGCCATGTGTGCCCCCGAGGAACACGCTGAAAAGCTGTTGTTATCCAGCTGGGGTTTACCTAAGCCAGTCCTGGAGCGCTACCAGAAACACGGAGTAACACACATGTTTGAATGGCAGGCTCAGTGCCTTACTGTTGGAGAGGTGCTGCAAGGACGCAACCTAGTTTACTCTGGTAAGAAACTGGGACGCCTCTCTAGAGAGTGACTGTGCCTCTGCAAGTACTCGTAGGGCACAGATTTCTTGATGCGATCAGATTCTGATTCACAAGGTCTGTTGCTACTGGATTGTTCCAATTAAAATGGCAGTTTATCAGAAAATCGATATTTTTACCTGGCAGTTGGGACCCTAACTATATCAATTAACTCAGTTTCTCAGTCACTGTTTTCTCTGTTAGCCCCCACAAGTGCTGGGAAAACCCTGGTGTCAGAGCTACTGATGTTGAAGCGTGTCTTGGAGACCAAAAGAAAAGCTCTCTTCATTCTGCCATTTGTCTCTGTGGCCAAAGAGAAGATGCACTATCTTCAGGTGAGGGAGCAATGGATGGAAGGATGAATCATATGGACAACTTGTGTCTGCTTGCGCATATCTGTATACACCTGACTTTCACCACTGTCTCTGTAGAGTGTATTTGAAGAGGCGGGAGTTCGGGTGGAGGGATATATGGGCAGCACCTCGGCTGCAGGAGGGTTCACTGCTCTGGATGTGGCTGTGTGCACAATAGAAAAAGCCAACTCTCTGATCAACAGACTCATTGAGGAAGACAGTATGGGCCTACTAGGTAATGCACCAGTTTAATAGGAGTCTAAATGTTTATCCGCACCCATAGTTCTGTGTTTGTAGCAATACATAATGTCATAATCAATACATAATCATGTCACTGTGTGTAATCACTTTGTGTACATAGGTATGGTTGTGGTGGATGAGTTGCATATGGTTGGTGACTCTGGAAGAGGATACTTACTAGAACTGCTTTTAACCAAAATCCGCTACATCGCCCAGAAGCAAAACACTACAGGGTCTGTGTGTCTGTCACTTTGTCAGTCTAGCTTTGTTTTTTTGGTCACAAACAGTAATGACATCTAGCTTGTTTATGAAAAGTGCATGTGTCTGAATACACAGGTCCCTTTCTGAGAGTGTACAGGTAGTAGGCATGAGTGCCACCTTGCCCAACCTCTCCCTCTTGGCTGGGTGGTTGGATGCAGAGCTTTACCAGACAGACTACAGACCTGTACCCCTGCAGGAGCACCTCAAGGTGGGCAACAACATCTACGACAGCAGCCTCTCCCTGGTTCGGCAGTTTACACCTGCACTCCAAGTTAAGGTAACTCACAAGAGGAGTACTGCCTGCAGATTATTATGTGTGAATATATGCTTTTTCATCACAGGTGTTACATAATCATGTGCTGTGTATGTGTGTGTGCTATGTACATGTGCATTTAAAGGGAGATGATGACCACATAGTGAGCTTGTGTTACGAAACAGTGAGCGAGGGCCACTCCGTGCTGCTGTTCTGCCCCTCGAAGAACTGGTGTGAGAAGCTCGCAGACAGCATCGCTAGAGAATTCTACAACCTCAGACATACTGGTACTTGATTTCAAATGTCATCTTAACAGCGATTACTGTTAGCACATATGTCAGAGAGCATTGAAGTAAAACTACTTTATTTACTGTCATGTGATATTAGAATGGTTCAGAAACAGATACAAGTAAAAATGTATTGTTTAGTTTTCTTGTAATTTTCAGATATGCAAAATCAAAAAGAAAAAAAAAACTGTCTAATATGTGATAGCTGTTACAGTTGCCTTTTATGTTATCCAGTCATTTGGCTTTTGTTAAGCATATTTCTTTTAGCATCAGCTCCATTTTGATATGCACAGCTGTTAACAGAGACGCAAACCATGCATTCCAGTTTCAGCTGATTCTTCAATACATAAAAAACTAACAGGAATAATCTGCTAAGTTTGGATGTGGCGTCACCCTTTCAGATGGCCAGGGTGAGGCAGCACCCCAGGCAGTGGGTCTGGATCAGGAGGGGCTAAAGGATGTGATAGCCCAGTTGAGACGCACTCCGGCCGGGCTGGACCCCATCCTGCAGCGTACTGTGCCATGGGGAGTGGCCTTCCACCATGCTGGTAAACACACCCACACAATCCTTTAATCACAGCAAACTGAGTGCTAAACAATGTGTTTTTTTTTTTTATTTATTCCAGTGTACTCTCCAGATAAAGCTTGTCTCTGTTTCATCTTGTCTCTCTCTAGGCCTGACGTTTGATGAGCGTGACGTTTTGGAGGGAGCTTTTCGACAGGGCATGATCAGGGTCCTGGCTGCCACCTCCACCCTTTCCTCAGGTGTTAATCTCCCAGCTCGCAGGGTCATCATTCGAACCCCTACGTTTAATGGACACCTGCTGGACCCACTCACATACAAACAGATGTCTGGACGTGCAGGAAGAAAGGGAGTGGATACTACAGGTACAGGAAAAGTCAAGAGATAAACTGCGGAGAAGGGAAAAAGGGCCTGGATTTTTCATTTTTCATTTTCTCATCTTTTTTTCTTCCCTTATCAGGAGAAAGTGTGCTGGTGTGTAAGGAGGCAGAGCGTCAGAAAGGCACCACTCTCCTTCGGGGTGCTCTTCAGCCAATCAGCAGCTGCCTGGTGAAAAGGGAGGGAGAGGGCGTCACCACTAGTATGCTGCGAGCCATCTTGGAGGTATGATAGACCTTTACCATTGACCTCTAGTTATTCATACTTTCACACCTAACCCAGCACCCAAGACAATGACCTGTTTATGTGAAATGTGTCCAATACCTCCATGAATTGGGACACCCGGGTGGCTCACCATGTAGAGCATGTATCATCTAATACAAGGGCTAAGCTGCAGTGGCCTTGCTTCAGATCAGACCCAAACCCTTTGCTGCACATCATCCTCCACCCTGTCTTTCCCCTCTCTCCATTGTGACTTTCTAATAAAGCAGAAATGCCCAAAAAAATTATCTTAAAAAAAAAAACCTCCGCCAATTGGCTGACCATTGATTTGTGCTCATGTCAGGTCAGTATTTGTTTTCCATAACATACTTGTCATCCTGACTTACAGATCATAGTTGGAGGTGTAGCCAGCACACCACATGATGTGAGGTCGTATGCTTCATGCACACTGTTGGCTGCCAGCATGAAATGTGGCCCCCGTCCATCTCAGCGTGGTGTGAAGAACGGGTCAGACTCAGAGACCAACAAGGGGGCTATTGAGGCCTGTGTTGAATGGCTGATGGAGAATGAATTTATCAGTATCCAGAAAGAGGGAGAAGGTATTACTACCGATGCCATCATCTTGTATCTGTCAGCATCATCCCTTATTTGAGATTTGAGTGATATGTAATGAAAATTGACTTAGTGATATTTTTCAAAAGAGTGGTTGCCAGTGAAAGAAAGAAAAAACTGTGGGAGAAAATAATGCAAATGTCTATAAAATTTTGCCTCAGTAAAAATAATGTGATCACATATACGAGCGCACAGAGTTTAGAGCTAAAAGATTCAGCTTTCTTTACCACGACAGTAACCACTGTATGTCCCTTCCTGTCTCATCATATCCAGAGGAGCGATACTGTCCCACCCAGCTCGGTGCTGCTACCCTCTCCTCCTCCCTGTCCCCTCCTGAGGCTCTAGGAATATTTGCAGATCTCCAGCGGGCCATGAAGGGCTTTGTTCTGGAAAACGACTTGCACATTCTCTATCTGGTATAATCAGACACACACATACAACAACACACACACACACACACTGAGGGTTCTGCGCAGCATCTTTGCAGTCCAGCTTTAAGTAGGATTTCCAAAGACACTGCTTGACACTTCTGCTATCTGCTGGTGGTGAATTCCTCGATGGGGCTTGGCTTGCCTCTCTTCACCATTATCCGCCCACATTTCTCCAGTCCAAATGACATCCCAGTGTAGATCTGCAGATCCTATAGCTGTAGATCCTGGTAAAGATTGAGATGAAATGCAACCTATTCCTGTTTCCACTTAATCTTCAGTAACTGGTGCCCACTGGGTCGACCACTGGACCACTGCATCACTGCTAATTCTACCGCTAAATGGCTCCTTTTCAAAGTGAGAATCCTCAAAGTGTCTTGACTTCACCAAAGCAGTCCTCCCTTCAAACTTCCAAATCTCACACCAGTCCTAAAAATATAGTCAAATACAAATATACTCACTTTTGACCAAATACCACTGAATAGGGATGACTATTAGTGCTTTCATATGATAATCACACATGAGATATTTGATATCATTAGTAATATGGATATGATGGCCAAGCAAGTAGAGGCAAATACTATAACAGCTAGAACCTTAACTTTAATGCTGCCTTTAACCACTTAGGTTGTATCATGATATTACAGTATCCAAAATTCTCACACAACAAGGTCAGTATAATATCAATATATCATGCTGCCCGGTACTCTCTATTTGGTTTCGATTTTACGCTCCAACTCTCCACAGATCACTCCAGTGTACGCAGAGTGGACAACCATCGATTGGTACCAGTTCTTCTGTCTATGGGAGCAGCTTTCATCGTCTATGAAGAGAGTAGCAGAGCTGGTGGGCATTCAGGAGGGCTTTCTTGCACGGTCCGTCAGTGGCAAACTCGTCGCCAAGACTGAAAAACAGCGCAGACAGATGGCTATTCACAAACGGTACTGGTCACTTTTAAAGAACTTTTGCTCTGTAGAGGATGTGATTTAAAATAATCACATCCACTTCAAAAATAATCCCATGCCCCAGGAATTACAGTTTCTGCGCTTTCTGTACACAATGTAGGGTTAATGATTATTTTCATCGTGGTGTAAGCAATTTTTTAATTAATCAAGTACTTATTTTTTCTATAAAATGTTAAAAAAAAAAACAATGACAAATGCCCATCACAAATTTCAAGACTGAAAAGCGATATTTTACAATTGTTTTGTCAGTCTGACCTGCAAAAAAACCCAAACTAAAC
The DNA here is from genome assembly GCF_902150065.1 of Myripristis murdjan. Lineage (NCBI taxonomy): Eukaryota > Metazoa > Chordata > Actinopteri > Holocentriformes > Holocentridae > Myripristis > Myripristis murdjan. Next base: position 22,106,794 of record NC_043980.1, read on the forward strand.
ACTGTTATAATTATAATTGATTCATTTGCTTTAAATCAATTGATTGATTGACTAATCAGCACTGACACAATATTGTATACACAACTGTGCCTGAATGCCTTTACGGGTTGAGATCAGAGGTAATTCAGGACAGAAAGACGCCAGAACTGAACATCGTAACCAGCAGCTTTTCTGGAGGAAGTGAAACCACTGGTATGAAGCTATAATATTGTGATGAGATGTTACCTTTTGGCCCTTCACATCCTCCCTTCATTTTATCTTACAGGTTCTTCACCACTCTTGTGCTACAGGACCTAGTGAATGAGGTGCCTTTGGGAGCGGTAGCATCCAAGTACAACTGCAGTCGTGGGCAATTACAGTCTCTCCAGCAGTCTGCCTCTACATATGCAGGTGTGTGCTCAAGAGTGCTACGTGTGAATTTGGGTGCACAGCGCACATCAGTCTCTCTTTACCTTGTGAACTATGCAAAGAAAACCTCTCTAGCGTAGCTGTGAGCAGTGGTGTTGTGAGATGTAAGCTAAGCAAGAAAACATGAAGCAGATCACAAACATAAAAGCAAAACATGAAAGGGAGCTCAAAAACAATCAAAGATGAGAGCATAAAATCGAGCCAGTCACAGTTGTTCAGCTAACACAAACACGCAGACCTTCACTTACACACTCTCTCTGCCATCCATCAGGTATGGTGACAGTGTTCTGTAAGCGTCTGGGCTGGCACACCATGGAGCTGCTCTTGTCTCAGTATCAGACGAGGCTGAGCTTTGGGGTCCAGAGGGAGCTGGTCGACCTGGTCAGGGTGTCTCTCTTGAACGCAGCACGAGCCAGAGCTCTCTATGCACAAGGTCTCTGTACTGTCGCCGAGCTAGCCAGGGCTTCTGTATCTGATGTGGAGAAAGCCCTCAGGAAAGCTGTCCCATTTAAGAGGTAAATGCGTGTGTGTATGTGTATGTGTATGCATCTTCAATAGACACATACTAATGCATCAAGAAATATTAGTCCCTTGTGAACAGAGAGGCTATTTCATAGCAGGCCATCAGGTGAGGAAAGCATTTAGAGCAGTACTTTGAGCCTTTTACAGAAGCCACGGTTTGTCATTTCCATAATCAGCTCACACACAACCACGAGACATTGCCTCCTGTAATGGAAAGAAAAAGGTGCAATTGAATTGTCCACCTTTTATCCCTCCTATAATGTAGTGTCTATCTGGAGGAAAAGCACAGATGATGCCATCTTTTGTGGATTTTTTTTTTCTTTTATTAACCAGCATTCATAATCATCCTTATCAAATCCCACCATTCCCTATACACATGCACCAAACATCTTGTAGTCCAAAAAAATCAAGTAGGTAGAGAGAAACCAAATGCCTGATATGTGCAACTGTTAAGCATTGGCCCATCTCATTACACTCGAGAGCACTTGAGAAAAACAAGAAGCTGATATGTACTGTCTTATCTTCTCCAGCTCTAAACGCGCAGTGGACGAGAGTGAGGTGGAGGCAGCTGAGAGGCGAAGCCTGCGCTGTGTCTGGGTCAGCGGTGGGCGGGCCCTGACGGAACTGGAGGCTGCCAATGAAATAGTGTCGGAGGCAAGGCTCCTCCTCCAGGAAGACCTGGCCCGGTTAGGAGTTCACTGGGATCCCACTACCACCAACCCTGATGACCGTTGCAGCGGCCACTCAGACTCTGGCTCTGAAACCTCATCCAGCTCATCTGTTGGCTCGCATGAAAAACAGAGACACGACTCAAGAAACCGACAAGAGGGGGACAAGTTCAAGAAACATGAGAGCAGAGATGTTGACAGGCATATTGAGGAGATTAAGGAGGATTGTAAAGATGAGAAAGGAATCTCTGAAAGGGAAATGTGTGAAAGGAAAAGGGAGAGAGACAGACAACAAGAAGAAGCAGCCAAGAGAGAACGAGGGAAGAGCAAGCTTGAAGGAAGGGAGGTAAAGAGGAAAGCGGAGGAGCCAGTAAAGGAAGATAGGTGTGGCACAGAGAGAAGACAAGGTGATGAAGAGCCAGTGGAAAAAGGGACTGAAGCACAGCGGAAAGAGGAGAGAAATCAAAAAATGGCCACAGCAAGTGAAAAAGAAAATAAAATTGAGAAAATAGGAACAAAACAACTTGAGCAGTTAGAAAAAGGGGAAGAGAGTAAAACAACACAGCAGAAAGAAGGCAAGACAAATGAAGGGAAGGCCTCTACCTCAAGAGAAGGTCTTGAAACAAATCGTTCTGTCCCTGAACGGAGCTTGACACAGGAATTGAACGAGATAATATCCAGCCCCCTGCCTCAGCCACCGCCACCTCCTCAAGTCTCTCCTTCCCCCATGCATCCACCTCGGTTCAGAGCCCCAGTTTCTCGAGCAGAGGAGCCGCAGTGTGATTCAACAAGAACATTAAATGGGGATGTTGCTACGGGGCCTGGTGCATCACCTGTGCAGCCAGGTAGACTGAAGCACGCCAGAGCCCTGAGCAAAGTGCTCCATTCCATACAAACTGACAAGAGCGCACAACAAAAGGTAGAGGCGGTGCAGACATTACACTCTTTAAATCCCACAGTAGTTACCCCAGTCCAAAACTCAGCCCAGACAACTTTTCCTGCTCCGGTCCCTTTGCAAGAAACTCCTACCCCCTTGCCTGTTCCTCAAATTGTAGACACATTAAATTTTCCTAACCCATTGTCTCAACCTATTGGGCCACTGCCCTCTTTCTCTCCTGAGGCCAAGCGAAGAAGGATAGAAGGACAACAGGTTGACAAGTTTTCATCTCCTGAGCTGTACGCAGGAGATGACAGACATGAAGTTGAGGGAGATGGTGATGTGGAAGAGGAAGGTTTTGGTGACAGCTTTGAGCTGGACACTCAGACCGAAAGAATCATCGTTCATCAGATGTACAAACCCCAGGATGGGAATGAAGGGGGCATGGATGAGTGGGGGCAAACAGAACAGATAAGAGAGGAGGAAATGGAAGAAGCAGATGAAGAATTGGAGGAGAACCCAAATGAGGAAAGAAACGGGCCTGGTGCCTGTGGCTCCCCGGACAACGCATGTCCCAGATTCAATATTTCTCTCACAAATAGCCAGATGGAGCTTATCCTGAATAGCAGCCACCAGGTCAGTGACTGTTTTGTGCCGTGTGGTTGTATATAATGCTCAAAAATACTTTGGTCATTGTTCACTGTAAATTGCAGAATGAGCACATGATGTTTTGACTCTAAACATGTATTTTGATTCTTAAAATTGAAAGAATACACCCTTGTTTTCACAGATCTCTCCAAGACCAGGTGGTGGTGCTAAAATGGGTGAGGATAAAGATGAAGAAGGTGATGGTGATGATGACGCCAATCAAGTTGCTTCTGAGAGTCTTAACAGAAGCAGTAGCTTCCTGTTTGATAGCTTGTATGACACTTCACTGCTGGCTGGTCTGAGCCCACACGAGGACCCTGATCAGGCAGAGGAAGCGGAATCGGATAGCCAGGAGATCGGAGACAATCGCCACCTTCATTCAACCCAGGAGCGAAGACGCAGTGAGCTTTTAGCCAACCAGGAGGTAGAAAATCAGGAGGCCATCCAATGGGGTGAGTCTTCCTTCAACCTATCAGAATGGGGCGACTCTCTGTTGGTGGGTGAACACTTCCTGGAGAGGCGGAGCTTGCTCAGACACACAGAGAGAATGCAAAAAGAGCAAGATCCCAGCCATGGTGAAGCTCAGCAACCGAGCACAAGCCACGTTCTGACAGAGCAGCAAGTATCAAATTTTCAAACTACGCCTGGCAAGACAGAGCCACCAAAACCCAACCGCATCATTATTCAGAAGCACTACCACAAGGACAAAGCCAACAATAACCAAGACCATACAAACAAAGTTGAACAATGCATTGAAGCACCAAACGGCAATAAATCAGTAAACTCAAACTCAGAGGAGGGAGGGAAAAGCAAAGGGAGAGAAGACGAGAGAGAAGTAAAGATAAATGAAGAAGGTAAAAATAGGCAGGAGGTTGAGAAAGGAGGAAGGGAAGAGAGGGAAATGAAAGAAGAAAGGAATGTTCCTTTATCTAATACTGCTGTTTTAAAGCATCCAAATATCAAAAACACACCTGAAAATTGTCTGAACTGCAGCCCTGGTCTACAAGACATCTTTGACCGTTGGCCTAGTATGTCTGACCCGTCTTCCCAATACATTTCATCGGGCTTCACAGACACTTATGCACACGCTGCTGCAGGAAACGAAGCGGATGTTCCAGAAATACCTCAGTCCTCGATCCAGGTGGACAGAAAGAGGCCAAGGCTGAATTTACAGTCTGCGCCCGTTGAGAGTAAATCTCAAGAGAAACAACCCACAAGACAAGAAACTGTTGAGGACACTCGCAGAGAAAGTGGAGGGGAGAGACCAGGCTCTGCCACTGACCTTATTCCCCCTACGCAGCAAACGACACCGGTCACGCCCAGAGTAAAACTGACCACCTCCTCTGTTCAGTCACCCCTCAATGCTCAGATACTCAACCAGTCCTCTTCCTCTAGAGAACAGGGCCAACCCCCAGTCCCGAAATGTCCTAGATCCTGCCCAGAACCCAGTAATCATTTCACATCTGCTCTATCCAAGGCTATTTATGACAATAAACAAATGAAATCTACATCAAATCTGAACCACAAACACCAGCTGGAACAGGAACCCACGACTGTACCAGTGTCTGAGGCACACGCACAAATCAAACCCCTGCCACACGCTGGCTCAAACCCCAGTCTTCCCCAGGATTTTGCCCCTCTACTCTCACCCCAGTCGAAGCCTCGTGATTTGAACTCACCCCGGACTGACGAAAACATCACCTCTCAGCTCTCCCAGAATGCATCGCTCTCTTCCAGTAACTCTGGGACATTCTCCATCATCGACGTAGCGAGTGACAGGCACCTCTTCCACACTTTCATAAATGAGTGGAAAACAAAAGAGCGGTACTCCCTGGCTCTGGCCTGCGAGAGGCGGGAACACACACAGCAGCTCGAGGGGGGAATAGGAGAGAAACACAAGAGAGGTAAATAACACGGACCAGATGTGCTCAAGTGACAGTAAATGTTCAAATGTGAGATATTTCATTAACTATTATATTATTCTATATTTTCTATTGCACTTGTTACTCTGTGTTAGTGTAATACATAGAAAATGACAGATAATGTGCATTACCTTATTGTATTTTGTTTGTTAAATGTACATGTTTTAAATTTTCATTTATCAGCTGTGTGTAGATGAAGACTGCTGCAGCTCTTGAATGGTCAAGACAACTTTCTCCCCTTTTGAAACAATAAAGGCTTATCCTTGATAAATTGCTGTTAGGCAGTAAGCCCTAACCCTAAAGTCTATCAAAGTGTATATGCTGTAGATAGTTGATGATCTTATTCTTTGTTTTTGCATTATCAACAATAAAAAGCATGTTTCAAACAGTATGAGCTTAACAAATGCTAAATGCAGTCCCCTTATCATGCATGTGTTATGTATGCAGTGTCAGCAGCTCATCGGACGCCCCACAAGGCTGATGGTTTTCCGGTGAGGGGCAGTGAAGGACAGGTGCTGACTGGACTGTCTGTCTGCTGGGGAGCTAGAGATGCATACTACATATCTCTGCAGCAAGAGCAGAGCACAGGTATGGGCACACACACACATATATACACACACACACACACACACACACATATACAAACATGTCCCACAAGTGCTCCCTTGACTCAGCCTGTCTTTGACCCCACAGGTTTGAGCTCCAGTCTGGCCCCTCCACCACTGGATTCTGATTTGCCAGTGAGCGAGAGGCTCGAGCAGGTAAAGGCCTGTCTGAGCAGGCCATTGGCTGGTCATGCAGGGGGTGTGGTTGTCACCTATGACATCATCCAGGTGTACAAGAAACTGGTACTGAGCTGTGGCATCAGCTTGGAGGGAAGCTGTGAAGACCCCAAGGTGAGAGCACAGAAAGACAAATCATCTGTGCATGCATTATGATGATGCACACATTCAGATACATAGGAGGAAGATCACAATTAAAATAAAATTAAAAAATAACTTGGTTCAATCCTAAAGAGTTGTCCTGTGTAATATTTCGGCTTTGGTCTGGCTATGGTCCACAACTGCAGGTCTATATGGACTGAAAAATGATAACACCCATTGGACTGAAAGATGATAACACCCATTGAAACTGACAAAATACCTTTAGATCACTTTTTTGTTCAGCCAAAGAGCCATTATGTTGATAAACTGTTTAGTACAAATTTATGATGCAAACAATTTCTAAGCACATGCTCCTCTTCCTGTGTTTGCCCCTGCAGCAACATGTCTGTGTTTGATTATGCTCTATAGGTGGCCTGCTGGCTGGTGGACCCGGCAAGTGAAGAGAGAACTGTAGCCAACATGGTGACTGTCTACTGTCCTGAAGAATTAGCTCTGCTGGACGGACTTGGGAATGCACATGCACACTGTCCCCGTGTTAGGTCAGCTACCGAGAGTGTGCTAGTGTATGCCGCCATGAACCACCTCAATGTCCTGCTAGAGAAAGATGGAATGCTTGGTATAAAACACTTAACATAACACAAACATTGTTTTTTCAGAAGTGGTAGGAACAATAGTTAACAGTTTTGAACTTATCTTAACACTGTTGTGTCAGATTTATTCAGGCGCATGGAGATGCCGTCTCAGGTGTGTCTGGCGCTGCTAGAACTGAATGGAGTGGGCTTCAGTGTCGAAGAGTGTGAGAGACAGAAACATGTGATGCAAGCCAAGCTCACAGCCTTAGAATCTCAGGCTTACGACCTGGCGGGACACAGTTTCTCCCTCACCAGCATCGACGACATCGCACAGGTCTGGCATCTCTCCTCTCTCACCCAACTCGTTGACTGCAGCACTAGATAACAGCAACTAACATTATCAAATGCTCTGTTTTGAAGCAATATTCAAACATTATGTATCCTATAATTGTAAAGCAAGAGTACAAGGGACAATAGTAACTTCAAAAGGGAATAGTAAGAACAGTGAATGGAGGAAACGATAATCTGTAACCAGAAAAGATTTGCACCATATCACAAACTGACAAAGCCTATGCTGCAGGTGCTGTTCTTGGAGCTTCACCTGCCTCCAAATGGTGATGTTGATGCACCAAAAACTAAGAAAACCCTGGGCTACACCAGGAGAGGAGGTGGAAAAGTACGGCTCGGAAAGCAGTTCAGCACAACAAAGGTAAACCACTTATTCATATACTGTACATGCTGTACTTATTACTGTAAGTTCTTGACCCTAACACAAGTAGAGGTAAAATGATTAGCATTATTTTATTTGTTATTATGTTGTTATTTCATTGAGGGTGAAGGGTATTTTCTGAGGCTGGAGGTGGAAGGTGATATTTGGGAGATATAATGTCTGTCATGTTTAAGCTGAATTCAAATGTTGTCATCAGGATGTTCTGGAGAAGCTTCGCCCTCTGCACCCGTTGCCTGGCGTGATTCTGGAGTGGCGGCGGATCACCAACGCCCTGACTAAAGTGGTGTTTCCCCTGCAGAGAGAGAAGCAGCACCACCCTTCGCTGGCAATGGACAGAATACATCCCATCGCCCAGACACACACAGCCACAGGTAACCCTCCCCCCTCCAAAGGACAGACATCACATGCACCTTCCTAGATATGACGCAATGTGATGCCATGCATGTAAAGACGCCTACATATTTAAATTTTTGTAACACTATGCCAAATGTTTTGTATGATGTTTCTTTTCCATTGCCTGTAAAGCATGCAGTAACCCAGAACGTCCTGTTGCCAGGTAGGGTGAGCTTCATCGAACCGAACATCCAGAACGTCCCCAAAGACTTTGAGATTTGCATGCCCACGGTGGTGGGGGAGAGCCCACCTTCACAAGATGGCCATCACACTGCCAGTAAGCCAGGGTAGGTCAACAGCTCACTGAGTAGCACTGATCCCATAGGAGGCCCTGTGGCCATGTATCCACCTGGCATAAAAATGTGTCTCCAAATGTGTCTCAATCATCAACAACAATCAACAGTCATCCCTTGTCTGCAAGCTGCTGTGTGTACAGATTCAGTCAGGCCTATCATTCTCTCCAAAGTTCCCAGCTGAAGTGATCTACTAACAAATGGCCTTCCTCGGAAATCTGAAATGGGATAGTTAGGCCCCGTTTACATGACAACAATTTTTACAAAGAATGGTAAAGGTTTGTTGCGGTTTGGCCTTTCATTTACACGACAACTGAGTTTTAGGTGCTTGAAAACGCAAACTTTTGAAACTAGGTTCCAGAGTGGAATTTTTTGATTTTTTGATAACACCACTCTCCCTGCCGCCGTGTAAACTGGCAATACGAAATTCTTGTGAAGACGATGGCGACACGGCCCCACTTTGCGTGTGACCATGACGTTTTCAGCCATGCGCGAACAGGAAAACAACAACAATGGTGGACTATCGAGCTGTGTTTGTGCTTTGTACGCAGGCGCGCGGTGCTACTCTGTGGTGTTACACTGCAAAGTTACACCGCCACCAACTGGCCTGGCATGCACACTACAGCGTTTTCAGTTGTTTTTGCGGATCCGTGTGTACGAAGATCATTCTCACAGCCTTATTGTATAAACATGGAACTTTTTAAAAACACAAAGGAAAAAGTTTTCCGTTTTTATCAGAACTGTTGTCGTGTAAACAGGGCCTTAGTAATAACACTCTTCTTCTTCTTCTTTCACAGCAGGAGGAGACGCTCTGTGATGCCCACGGTTCCAGCTGGCAGTCCAGGCCCAGCCTTCTCTGTCAGCATGAGACATGCCTTCATACCTTTTTCAGGTTGCTAATTTAGTTATTTACTTGCAAGTGTGTTGTCTGAAACTGCTCTATGTCAGCCTTGTCATTCCCAGCTCTGACCCTCTGCCTCCTGTGGATTGTAGGAGGGATGATATTAGCAGCTGATTATTCCCAGTTGGAGCTGAGAGTGTTGGCTCACCTCTCCAAGGATCAACGCCTGCTGCAGGTCAGGGCCTTAAACAGACAATCAAAATCAATCAAAATCATGCAATCAATCAAAATCATGCAAATGATTTTGATTGATTAAGACATGAGCTCATAAACTATTAAATTAAAGAAATGGTCAATTTTGTGTGTGTGCCAGGTGCTGAACGGAGGAGCAGATGTGTTTCGCTGCATTGCTGCTGAGTGGAAGAGTGTGGACCCAGAGACTGTGAATGACAGCCTCAGACAACAGGCAAAACAGGTAGAACCAGGAGGGAGGGAGAGGGTATCATGGACACATGCATGTTGTCACTGATGTGTAATTTATTCTGTGAGTATGTAATTTGTAACCCTTTGTGTGTGCAGATTTGCTATGGCATTATTTATGGTATGGGAGCCAAGTCTTTGGGAGAGCAAATGGGGGTAGAAGAGAACGACGCCGCCTGCTACATAGAGAGTTTCAAGGCCAGATACAAAGGTACACAACATGTTGCAGTTTAACGGTTTGTTTCATTGTCCCGCTCATTACTTCCTTTGCACTGGAGTGTTACCATTAGTACACGTAAATAAGGTGGCAGTATTTCATTGTTCTCTGGAATCCCACCTAGACAACAAGCCCAACAGTTCATAATAGTTAATAACAGCGCTGTGAAATCTTAGTTCCTTTAACATTGTCCTTGTCACATCAGGGTTCCCATGAATCATGGACTTTTGCAACCTCTGTTCAAGACAGGAAATGTCAGGGAATTTAATAAATTATTCGGATAAGTCAATTAAAAAAATTATTAAGATTATTCACCAGACATAATACTTATTTTCCATTGTATTCATGTTATGTAAAACTCCCCCACCCAATAAAACAAAGTTACTAGACTTAAACAAGACTTTTGAATCTGAAGTGTTTAACATGTTTACCAGTGAAAGAAAGTTCTGGAAAAGTCAAGGAATTTTACAACTGACAGAGTGGGAAGGCCATCACATACTTACACATCTTATATTTAAAAATAAAAAATGAACATTCAACTTCCTAAAGTAATAATAGTTTTGAGAGATACACTTAGAAGCTCAGTGAATTTGTGCACTATAGTTAACTAGAACTAAACTAAAAACTAAAACTAGGTGTTGAAAAAAAATTGACTAAAATAAAAACTAGATTTAAGAAAAAAAACTAGCTGAAACAGTAGTGTACTTACAAAAGTAAGTGGAATAAAATAAAAATATACAGAAAATGTCTTAAGTTTTTGTCTGTCAGTTTGGTCAAATTTATTAGCACAAGCATGAGGAGACACCGGTGCATAATGTTTATTGAGACTGGGACGTCGCCATGTGTGAGAGTCAGTTGCCTTCACAGTGTTGTGTTTGGATTGTGATACCTATTCTGAACTTCTTAAATCTTGCCCCTGACAAATACCACCCATATTATAATAAAACTGAAACAAATAAAAACTAAACTGAGACACGCAGACCCACTCTGAAGCTTACCTGACTTGGAAAACAAAAATTTTAAATTATATAAAAATAAAAACTAATGAAAAATCCAAAACTATTATAACTCTGGTGCCTGTTCAGTATCAGTTAATTTATATGTTGCCACTGGGAAACACAGGTTACGCCCTGTCTTTTGTTTCAGGGATCCATGCTTTTCTTAAAGAGACGGTGAGGAGCTGTGTGAAGAAAGGCTATGTTCAGACTCTGCTGGGCCGCAGGAGATACCTGCCAGGCATCACTCACAGCAACATGCATGCCAGAGCACACGTAGGTGGGCTTGTCCATCATCATTTATAATGTAACGTGTGGTGTCAGATACAATGATAATCTTTCTTTCTTCTCTTTCGCTCACTCAAGGCAGAGCGGCAGTCAGTGAACACAACCGTACAGGGTTCAGCAGCAGACATCGTTAAACTTGCCACCGTCAGCATCCAGAAACGACTGCGAGAAACCTACCCTACAAGTCTGCTGTCACACCAGCACACACGTTCAGGTAAAGCACACAGCGCTTCACCTTTTGTGCATAATACAGCACCACATACAGTACACACCATCTTACCCACGAACCATCATCAATCAGTCATCATCAACTCTAATTATGTCGATATACACCCGTACAGTCAGTCATCACCGCAGGGCTGGGAGGTCACATTTGAGAGGAGGCTACTTTGTCCTGCAGCTGCACGATGAGTTGATCTATGAGACCACAGAGGAAGACCTCATACAGGTATGAGAAATGTTCCCAAGCACCTGAAATATTCATTAGATCTTTAATGTTACAATTTGAAAAGGGTTCCACCTGCTAGTCTTAATTAGGATTTTGATCAAATTCAAGGGAGAAATTCACCTTTACGTTAGTTAGAATGTTGGTACAACTAGAGAGAGCAATGACTAGTGAATGACACTCTCAGCTGATGTTTTTTGGAACTGCTAAGTTGACATGGGGTTGATAATTGGGTGAACTATGAGATAACACAAAGTAATATTGTTAGGATGGATTCTCTCTTTAAAGCTGTCATAAGAAAGCAAAGCAGTGCTCCCATTGCCTTCACAGGCTTTGGCACAAGTGGGAAAACACAGCTGTACTGTGTATTAATGAGTCCTTTTTTTTGTTTGTTTTTTGTTTTTTTTTTTTGTTTTAATCTCCACCCCACTCTGTCAGGTTGCTCAGATAGTCAAGAGGGAGATGGAGTCAGCAGTAAAACTCTATGTCAAGCTAAAGGTCAAAGTCAAGGTGGGACCCAGCTGGGGCAACCTGCAGGACCTGGACATATAAACTACAGCATTCATGGCTGTTGTATGTTTCAGGCAGAAATTACACACTTTACAGTTACTGCTTGAGGTACAGAAGAAATGTAAATAGGGATCTATCATATAGTAAATGCAAATATAATAATGTAAATTTGCTTTTGATACTGAATATGTATTTTTAATCACTACATTGAAAGTAATGAGAACATTAAGTAAGCACACAGTCATACTGTAATCACATTGAACTATGAATTAATTTAATATAGCTATGGATTTATATTTATAATTGTACTCCCTATTGTACACTATTGTCGATTATTGTAAATGTTTTGTATTAAAATTGCATTTTTATGTGCTATGATACTCCTGCACTGTCAATAAATTAAAATACATAGGTTGGGTCCATGCTTTTTGGAATGTGAAAACTGTCTTGATTGTGCTTTTACTTTACCTTTATTGTTTCAAACAAGGAATCACAACAGCTTTGATCTTGAAGACATCCTGAAAACTCACATTTTATTGGACCATTGGTTGAGTTGTCTGTCACAACAAGTACATACATCATTATCATCATCACACTCATAATACACTGCTTGTCTTTTTCTTTTCTTTCTTTCTTTTTTTTTTTCTTACATGTATGACATCATTCATTGCGCAAGAACTGTTGTCAGTACGATAGACATTTTTTTGTGCAAAACAAAATTGGCCAGCTCTGGTTGTGTGGTTGGAATAAATGTCATTCAGGAAACATTTTGTCTGTAGAAGCATTGGTTGTCTAACTTTGAGCCAGAAACTCAATTTTAAGACATGGATGAGCATCTTTTAGCCAGAGGACTATGTTCAGGTGTATCTCAATGACCTCTTTACAACTGGGTGAATATTTGCCTTTGTAACCCAATGAACTTAAAAATCAGCTTTAACAAAAGAGGAGCAATTTAGACCTGTGGATAAGCACCCAGGCTTGGCGTTTGTTCATTGTTAATTAACAATTGAGCACTGCAACATGACTTGACAGAGCTCATCAACACAGGCTCAGTTTGACACTAACAAAAAAAAAAAAAACATGGTGACAAAAATGACCAACAAGTAAATAAATACATGTTATGGAAAGACATCCATAAACAAAATCAACAAAAATAAATCAACACTGAAGATTTTTTTTAAAAAGGCTTTTAAAACAATAGGAGTGTGAGTCTGTTTGCTGCTACTGATGCTTCATGTAAAAACACAAAAGCCTTTTCTGTGGAGCAGTCACACAACCTGTGTCCTCACTCAGTCTATTAAAGTACATGTCTACTGTTTAACCACACGTGGTAACTGATTACTTTCCAACCGTTACCTAAATGTTTAACAACATAGGTAATACATACCAGCTAGGTCTAGTCAGTAGGCTTACCTATAGTATTAAATATTTGGGTAATAACCACCTCCTATGATAAAAACAAGGCTTTATGAGGCAGCCAAAGTGGTCATAAAGAGCACAATTGTGCAGACAAAATGATAATCAGTATCTTTGGTGGTTCTGGCCTCGTCCACTGACATGTTACACCTCTAAAATGGGTTAACAAATGTTGGCCTGACCTGTTTCTGACAAGGGAGAAACCCAACAGCTGGCATATTCTGTGATTGCCGATCAACTTCAAAGCCAGTGGGAGGGACTTGAGGAAGAGGAGGGGGGGGGTCCTATCATGATACCTGCCAACTAGACAACCTCTTTAATTATTGCTCACACTCTCCTATAACCGCCATCCCATCATTGCCATTTACTTCCTCCTTTAAGCCTTCCTTTCCAGGTTAAATTTAAAAAAAGGGGAAAATGGGGCTGTGAATTACAAGAGTTTGCAGGTTTCTGTAAACAGTTTTTAGTAGGAGACTCACTGCCACAAACAGAACAAGGTTATTAATTAAGGCATAGGCACAGACACAGCTGTGCATTTCACCAGAGTAGAAAACAGAACAAAGAGAAAATATGTGCTACTCAAGCCGCCTCGTGGTCCACTAGCTAGGGCTGAAGCAACAACAGCTGGGACCAGGACTGGCCTTCCTTGCTCCATGAAGTTATAGCGGGCTAGAGCTGGGACCAGGAGCTTTGCTCTTGTCACATCACGTTATGAGGAAAAGCTCTTGGCCCTGGCCCAGATTACTGGGGTACAACAGTATACATAAAAGATGGCAAATAAGGACACAAGAGGTTTGAGGATGATGTTTAAAAAGGTGTCAGGGCGTCTCTCCGTCTGCATCGCGGATGAAGTAGTACCTGACGGGGGGGCCGGGGAGGTCCTCATCTCCATCCGTCTCTGGAGCAAATGACACAGTCAGGTCCACATAGCGCCGCTCCACTGATGGCTTGATCAGCTTGTGCATCCTGCAGAGTGTGCCAGAGGCAGGACAGAGTTCAGAAGAGGGATGAACCAATTCAAGGTGGGTAATGGAGCATAATCAGTTAAAGAGGTCAAGAAAGCCCAACGAGCCAATTGAGATTTGGGCAGATTTATAGATTTAGAGAAGGAAAAGCTCAGATATACAGACACTCAGGGAAGAAACAGCAGGGTAGTGCAGTGATAAAGGAGACGGTCCCTGACCTGAAGGAACTGGTTCAATTACCTGGAGCAAAACACTGAGGCCCTACCAGCTCCAGTGTTGTGATACTGTAACTGACTAGAATGCTTACGTCAGCTTGAGTCTTTTGCTGTGTCCAGGCATCACAGGCACATAGAGCATCTTCACACCGTGGACCACCATGGTGGGCTCAATTCCATACTTCTCCTGAAACAGACCAACAACAGATCATCAGATCAACAGAACATGCTGCTTGACAAAGGCATACTACAAAGGCTGCATTTAACAACCCAGGGGGATTATTCTTGGTACAATGAACCAGCTGGAGTGCAAGCAGTGTATCTCACCCTCACAGCGTTGATGAAGTCAGAGAGAGTGAAGTCCTCGTGACCATAGATGGTCCAGCGGTCCCAGATGGAAAAGTTGATGTTGTCCCTGCGGAGGTCATTAAACAGAGTCAGTCAGTACTAAGCATTGCAGTGCGAGTGAGTGACAGAGAAACTGTACACAGTCCTCGTACCTGATGTGTGTCCGTTTGACAGGGGCAGTTTCAGTGAGCACCACCACAGGGATGGCCAGGTTAAAGAAGCAGTTTTTGAAGGAATCAAACCCGTAGCCTCCAACCACCTTAATCAGCTCTAGCGCCACCTGTTAGTTGAAAGGATGATACAAACTTTACCTTCAAGCCTGACATTGGAACCAATTAGTCACTTGTGTGCAATCCTTGACTTTCTGCAGGTTGAAATGCTTAACTGGACTTAGACTAAATAATACTACTTTACTAACAGCTACATACTGTATAATAGGTCACTGAAAATGAAAGTATAATCTTATTGTCAGCTTCCTATGGAAATCCTGCATGCGAAAATTTGACTTCCTAAAATTTAACTGACAGGTGGCACTCCAGCACATGTAGAAAATGTTTCACTTCATTGGGATCCACAACATATTGTAAGATTTCATGAAAGCCTGGATGTCAGCAGTAAAACAGTTTTTCCTCAATTTCTGAAAAGCTGGCAGTGCTATTTACAGCTGAATTATGACGCAGGTGACTGGTCTTACCAGTCCAGCTACAGCAGCTGTTGCCGTGGCAATAGCAGGGATGATCTTGCCAGCAATGCGTTTGGTTTTAAGGCGGTCAGCAGCCTCAATGGAATACATCCTGGCTCTGAGAGCAGATGCTGATGCCACAAAGTCCATGTGGCCGTTACTATCATCATCCTTCTCAAACTGCAGTGGGTTCATCTGTAACCTCTCTACAGCATGAATACACACACACACACACACACACACACACACACAAAGTTCCAGTTTTTAGTTCCAGTTTTCCCAGATAGTTCCAAAATTTGTACTCCATGCACAATGTGCTTCCCTGGTGGCATGTCCTTGTTTTGCCACTGAAAAAAATGACAAATTGACTTATGGCTTGAGATGATAAGGCCACAAACAACCATGATCTCCATTCACTATGAGAAAACTAGGTGGGACTCTTTGTAATCCTGTGGAATGGTTTCTAAATGTTGTTTTACTAGTTAAGCAGCCAGTGATAGGAAAGCAGTCTAAAAATTTAAATGATCTTCTTCCCTGGCGGTGAAATCAAGATGAAAATACACTAACAGAGGACACTTAAAGGACGTAAATGTGGGCAAAAAAACAGTCTTTCTGAAACATATTCAAACATATTCATTCACTGTAAAATTCACTGTAAGTTTGACAAAACTGAAATATTAATACAGCAACCAATAATCACCAACTCATGCTCTTATCTCGACTCACCAGTACTTATATGTCACTTATCATCATTACTGTTTAGCTACTGTTCAAAAACTATATTGCATGGCAAATGATAAAATTAATTAAGTTTTCAATCAGTTCAAAATGTAAAAAAAAAAATAAAAATACTGAATATACTTAACACTCTCTCTCATTACACTGTGCATTTTATAGCAGCCTCTCAGCTGGAGATGTGTGTGTACCTGGCGTGACTTTGTTAGCAGCAATGGCCTCCTCCAGCTGTGTGATGGCCTCCCTCTCTTCTTCACTGCTCAGCGTCATCTTCATCTGATCAGGCTTCTTTGCCGTCTCATCCGTCTCTATACACTGGAAGGGACAGACCAAGAAGAATCGAGAGGTTTAGGTGGTGCACCGATGAAACTGGACAGGTAACTACCAGATTAAGAGATATGCCTACTTTCTCTAAAGGCTGGTACTCTGGAATCTTGACATCACAGAGAATCCTGGCCACTGTCTCTTCGGACAGATCCTGAAAACCAAAAAAACAAAAAAAAAAAAACATACTGTCAATCCTGGCAGAAGGGTGTGTCTATGTGAGAGTGTGTGTGTGTGTGTGTGTGTGTGTGTGTGTGTGTGTGTGTGTGTGAGACACACCTTTTCTGAGTAGGGGATGTTATAAATCCCTGCAAAGAGCCGGGCCGTGCTGACAATGAAACTGAAGTGCCTGATGGGAAAAGGGAGAGCATGGACAGGTTAAGAGTGCATTCATGCTCTATTGTTGTAACCATAAATACGAGCTTCCGACTCAGAGGAAACATTCACTTTGTATTTACTACTTGGAAGCTTAAAAAGGGACAGTTTTCTCTGCTCCTCTATATCTGCAAGGAGGAGAGAGTTGGTCTTCAGAGTGAAAAATCTGTAATAATTAATAATTAATTAATTAATTAATAATAATAATTAATATGTAATAATAATAATAATTATTATTATCAAGATACATTTCAACTCCATGTTGGGGCAGCAGTGGAGACGGTTTCCCCACAGTTTAACATGCGTGTGAACACACATATTGTCGTGACGACTTTTCAAGTCAGACTTCTACATGAGAGCAGCGTTAGAAAGACAGGAAAGAGACAGCGTGCATAAATAAAGGATCTAGGAGAGCATACTCACAAAGAGTCTTTCAAGTCAAATTCAGTAGGAGATGGAGGTCTTTTTGGTGACTGCCAAAACAGACCTAAAAAAGAGGAGGAAGAGTTCACAAGGGGGAGGGGGCTTGGGAGACGAGGTCCAACACACAAACAGCCATTGTTTCCATTGGCTGTTGCTTGACCTTATACTTCATGAAGCTCCCTGAAACACTTCCAACTTTATGTGCTAACATGTTGCCTCTAACTATGATAAATGAAGCTTGTAATTGTGTCTGTGTACAGCAGCAGTCCACATCTGTTCTATATTTTAGTCCCATCTAGCAGTGTAAAATTCTGTAGTCTGGCTTTAAATTACTGTGAAACCACTTGATCCCTTCGTAGGTAAAAGTGACATTGAGACAAACTTACTTCCATCTTTTAACCTTGTGTCCAGCGGAAAAGAGTGCAACAGCTGAAGAGCCTAAATAAGAAGACAACATGTAAACAGTGTACGTCACGGTGTGGAGCTTGCATGCTCACACAAGCATATTTATACTCGCACAAACTCCTTACTTGGTGAGGAGAAGAAAGATGATTTAGTAATTCATTACCTTTCTCTTGAAATACTTGTCAAATTTCAGGCGGGCAAGAACAACACACTGTTCCCACTGGCTTGGCCGTCTGCTTAGCAGCTTTATGACCTGGAAGACCCCTTCAAGACTTTCCCTCGCCTGCATCCTCTACACACACACACACACACACACACACACACACACACACACACACACACACACACACACACACACACACACACACACACACACACACACACACACACACACACACACACACACACACACACACACAAAAGAATTATCTTCAAAAACAGTGTTTGGGTGTAGTGTTACACTGCTAGCAGGAAGTCAAATACTCCAGTTATGACACACAAACTATTTACCTGCAGCACTGCTTCAGCCGAGGAGTGGGTCTGCCAAAACAAGTTGTAAATGGAGGGCTTGTGGACAAATGAACTCTCAAACTGTAAACACCCAGAAGAAACAGTTCAGAATGAGGATATTGATATATATGCTCTATTATAAACTTGGAACAGGCAGAGATGATGCTGTGGGAGCGCTGGCTTGCCACACCTTGTCTCTGGCCCACTGGATGGTGTGCTCGATGACAGCAGGGAAGGACTTCAGGGTGCAGAAAGGGATTTCCTCCTCTGGGGGGTCCCTCTATGAAGTAAGGGGAAAGACGTTACTCCAAGCACTGTATAGAGTACGCTCCACGTCTAGTCTTAACAGTTAAGGGATTATGTTAACACAGGGATTTAAAGACCAGCTAGAGTGAAGACGTCAACATCACAAACAAACATTGTCACGACAGCAGCTCTCAGACAGACTTACATGGCTATTGTAGGACTCTGTCAGGTTTGGCACTATGATTTCCGTGTGTCCTTTAGTTCCCATGGTGCCAGAGTCCAGAAGAGCTTTCTGATTGGATACACTGCGACTGTGAAAATAACCAATTACAGAAAGAATAACAGACACAATTTCAACAGCTAGTCAAATTGTAACACTGTGAGTGAAATATCTCCCTAACATTTAATGTCATGAGTATGTTCTCTCCAGGTTTATCATGGTGTAACACTAGGCAGTACCATAAGATAACTGACTGCGATGACTACTAGAGCTCAGCTCATCACACATCTAAATAACGTAAAGATACAAATTATTAACTCATTCAAAGGAGATCAATTTAGGGTTACTGCTCATGGTCGCTGTAACATTTGGAGTTCTATGGTTGCTAAATCATCAACATGCTTTACAAAGTACCGTTTCACTACAATGGAACTAAGTGTGCGAACTCATCACTGACCTGTCCACATATCTACGGGCCTCCACATTGTCCAGTGCAGTCACTACAAGATGCAGACCGGAGAAGAAAGAGTCACTGTAGATCCCCTCAGTGGCTGGACACACCTTGTTAAGGTGAGCGTCCAGCTGTATATCTGGGTTGATCTGCAGAGTGGTGAAAGCTGCTGTGGTGCTCTTAGGTTTCTGAGACAGAAAAAGGCGGAAAAGGAGAGAGTTTGTTGACTAAAAGACAGGGCGGGTAGACAAAATGGGTAGGGATTGATTTAAAAGCCACATACCAGATGCCTGCCAACATGAAGCTGAAACTTCTATGTTTAATTTTGTCACATGGCCTCAATTAGCATGCTGGGTTTTTAAACCTCAACTGCTCCAGTGGATCTGCCCACTGGTTAATAGTAGACAGCTGTGGCTGACACTGACAGGTACCACGTGTATATTTTAGGGGTGGGGGGATCTGTCAAAATTTGCCACTGGCAATCCATCAAATAGCGACTGAAAATATTTTCGGTGACTGCCAGTATGTATGATATATCTTCATATATCACAGCCAGTCATGGGTTCTGAAGTAATCAATTCTCCTTACCATCAGTCACAGCAGTGTTTTTAGTGAAAACTGAAGATGGACAGAGCAATATGCCGATATCTGCACTGCACTAATGTTAATGCTCACACAGTGTTGGGTAGTTTTACACATCTCTGACACCTTAAAACTGTCAAGTTACTGTTTATAGACACACCATCTATAAAATGCAAGTTAGGAGCAAATTGTTCAATTTTAAGTTTCACTTTTGTTTTCATAGCTGAGAGCATGTTTGGCTTTGCTCTGACAGAGAACACAAAGTGATGCCTTCGGCACAGCAATAAAGATGCATTTACATCAATTCTATAGAACAATAGATTAACCAACTTTTTATTTTGTGGTGAATTTGCCAGTATTGGCACATCTGGTGAGATGAGCCTATTTTTGGGAAACTAAGAACCTTTTTGGGGGAGTGAGAACCTTCAAGACACTGTAATTTCAATACTTTTTCCTAAGCAAACTTTAGAAATTGACAGTATGAAAGGGAAAGTGTGACAGGCCACCACAGTTTGACACATTCATGGGAAATCCTGAGGAATATGAATCAGCAAAACAAACTTAAAGAACAAAAAAAACAACAAATTCCACCAGTAATGGATTCAGCTCATCACTGATCCTCACTATAGGATGACAAAAAGGACATGTCTTTTCACCTGAATATCATGTGGTCTGAAAAGAAACTGCCGATTGAGGTTGGACTTTTCTATGAGGTCGGGGTCTGTGATGCACACCTGAAGATGAACAGACACAGAGCACCTGTCAGTAAATACACATAAACAAGCAGCATGACACCATCTAATTAACAACTATGTCATATTCCATAATTCAACAGAAGAGACACACAAATAGCAAAAGACAAAGAAAGGCAAACAAATGGAGAAATAGTCAGAAATACAAAAAAGAAACAGACATGAAGGAGAGGCTCCAAGAAGAAAAAAGGCTAAGAAATACAGAAAGTCAGCAATAAAGACAGACAGAAACAAGGACAAAAGGAGGTAAGACACTTAAGACCCTCACCTCTCCTGAGCATTTAGCCAATCCCACACCAAGCAGAGCAAAGTTTTTCAACATCTCACAGCCGATAGCTCCGCAGCCCACCTGGGGGAAAGAAGACATTGTAGAGTGCATTTAGACATAAACCTCAGGTCAAAACACAAGAGACTTAAGTTCCTCTGTGCTAAGCAACCCTTACCATGAAAACCCTGAGCTTGTGCAGTTCCAGACACATGGATTCGCCAACACAGGCTCGCAATCCATCATACCGATCACCTCTGGGGGAGAACTCCTCAGCAGGAAGAGACTGAAGCGGCCTGACAACCTCAATGGCATCAAGATAAAACTACACACAGGAGAGAGAGTTGTAAGAGAAAAAATGTTAGAGTGGAAAGGATGCAGAGATTGATGCAGAAATTCTGCAGGGTGGCTTCCAGTGCTGTGCTGCCTGTGAAAAGTTTTGGTAGATCAAACATTCTTTATGCACAATGATACTGCTTAACAATGAGGACTGTTGTTTAAACATAGGTCCTTGTTTCAAAGGTGCAACCTACCCACTGCTGCAAGGGTGCAAACTTCCCTGTAAGTGCTTTGAGAACCTCCTGACTAGCTAGGCCTCCTACGGCTGCTGCCAATGGAGGGAGGGTTCCTCTTGCTGTCCTGGACAGGCAGCGCACCAGCTCAGCATTCACTGGAGCCTGGGAGGACAGGAGGAGATGGGAATGAATAGAGGGGGAAGAGTTACAGTCAGCGAGGCGACAACATGTTGAGGCAACTGTGTGCATGAACAGGTAAAATTATCTGTCAAACAGGATGTGTGTGTATCTCTGTCAGATCAAGAGAATGAAAGCATGTGGGATTCTGAAAAAAACAAAACAAAACAAAACACAACACAGTAACTCACTTTGTTCCTGAGCCTTGTGTTAACTTCCTCAGTGAGCTTCAGCAAAACCTCAGCATCCTGTAAACACCTGATGGCATCAAAGAGAAACTGCTCACAACTGAACATGTTACATTTCAATGACTCTTACTCTCTCACGTACAGACTCAAACGATAACTGACAAACACATCCAAGAGAAATTCTGTCAGCTTTGAAAATCTGTAAGTGAAGTAACACGTGCTTTGTTTAGAACGCAGAGAGGAGGGTGTGTCTAAAGAATGCAAATAATGGAGACGTTTTCATTACCCAGTGCTGGGGAGTCTGCTGTGCTGCTCCTGGAAGCTGTCAAGAGCCAGCATGGCTGTGTGGATCTGTAGTGGGGCCTGATGGACATATTTAAAATGGATAGTGAGGAAACTGCGGGATTCAAATCAAGCACACCAGTAAGACATTACAGAACAGGAGCAGCTGTCAGCTCTCACCTCTGGTTTACTGAAGTCTGGGGTCAGAACCTGAGGATCACATAGCTGTTTCTCCATCGTCTCCTGAAATGTATGTGTGCATAAATGCTCAGACGTGCGGACACAAAAACATATTGTTTGATCCATAGGCCTATGCATTCTTTTTGTTCAAATATGATAGTTCTGGTCACTCACAAATCTGTAGGTCCTGGGAGTTTTCACTAGGACAAAGAAACCTCCATGTGCATATGGCTGCAAATGGGACGTGTCTCCTATTGCAAAACTGTGAGGGGAGAGAACTGATAACAAAAACACACACACACAGAGACATGAACAACGTCAAGAATGAACAAAAACAATGTGAATGAGGAATTCCACTGAATAAATCAGATCTCCAAGGTTTCACTCGTTTGTTTAGAACCAACTGCTGATAAGAATAAAATGTACATCACAAAACGGGATACACATTAAATAATGATGACAAAACCCACTGCCAAAAACACGCTGCCTAACTGTAAGGAGCAAGTTACATCTCTGACTTGCTTGTCTGACATAAAGGTGACAAACAAAATCATTCCACTGTGCAGAACCACAGGCACAGCACAAGATAAAAATGTGGATCAACTTCCTTACTGCTGGACAAGTTCAGAATTTCTTCTGTTCAATGATTATTGCATTGCTATATCATCATATAGAGAACAAATCTGTTTTCTGTAAAGGAGTGAGATGATCATTTGTAAACATGATCAAAGTAGGTTATGGAAAACAGATGAATAACACTTGTTTCCCCTTGTAGAAAATTCATGACAAACATATTGTAAATACAGCATACATCTTTGACCTGACATGTACACTGGCACAATACAATTACAATAACAAGCTTAAATCAGAGGCTGTGCAAACAGATGATCTCAAATATAGTTAACTTATTAACTGTCATGTACTCCTCTACCTGAAACCTCCCATGCGGTGCCATTGAGCTCCACCATGCCATTGACCTCCCTGAAGAGAACTCTGTCGCCTGTCTGAAGGCCATGGGTTCGGTTGTCCATGCACGTTACCACCCCAGGGTTGCCCTGGTGGGTCAAATGTCAAAAGAGACAGGTTAATATTCAGGAGAGAAGTTTCTTTTGAGGACCGGCAAGGATTTCTTATTTCCTCATTTCCAAACCTTAAACAGTGGGAGGATTAAGTTGACAAAACAAGTGGAATGGTGGCCTGAAAATCTTTAACACCATCTTACTTTGAACATACAGCTATGCAGCTCTATATTACACATCAAAACGACTGAAAAACTATTAAATGATGAAAATGAATAGTCCACCACTGATTAAAATTAGACAGAAAATCAGACAGACATCATCTTCCAAAACAAACTGCATGAAAGAAAGGATTGGATTTCTTATTACAGATACTGACTGTGGGACCTAAAAGACTGGTATGAACAAATGTCCAAAGTCATCCGACTACCTGAGTGACGCTTTGAATGAATATCTCCTTTGGCTCCTCCCCTGTGGGGTCTGACACTTCAAACTCCTCCCCGAAATCACAGAACACCCGCACACAGATGCCATATGCATCACATCCAATGAACTAGCAGAATACAAAGATACAAGATAACACGATCAAGTTAATATTTGACTGTTTTTGTGAACAGGGTGTATATAAAAGTGTTTTTTTTTGCCAACACTTTGTAATGAAAGTAAACCTACTCTGATGGGAGGTTGTTGAGAGTGGCAGAACTCATTCACTCTCTTCTGAAGGCTCAGTCTGGCTTCAGTCAGAATCACACACTGGAGGAGAGAGCAGAGAACAACACAGTCCGTAAGCCATTAAATTTCCTGTGGGAAACAGTGCATTTTTGTAACTTTTGTAACTACCTGAGAACCAAATGACACAAAGCAAGGTTTTTGGCTAAATGATGGAGCCCCCTTGGGCCAGTCAGTAACAGGATGCATCATCATTTCAAGTTTCATCAAAATCTGATTAGTGGTGTGGCAGTTTTGGCTTTTCAAATATGAGTTTTTTTTTGCTGTATTTATAGCACCCCCTTCAGGCCAACTGGTTTTAGACACCAAAACACAATGACAAAATGCACTATCATTCTGAATTTTGTCAGTATCAAAATAGTGGTATCTGACATATCAAATCTTACATTAATATTTTTTCCCTTTAACAATTGCACCCCTATTTGGCCAATTGGTGTGACTTGTAAGGATAGCTGGACATGTGTAATAAGTTTTGTCTCAACCAGACTTACATTGTTGGAGGTAAAAGGCTTTTCAACCTCTACACTTTTTTTTTGAAAGATGAAAAAAAAAAAATGTTGTTAAATGCCAGAGCATAGTGTCAAAAATGTATCGTCCCATCAAGTTTAGTCACGTTTGGACCAGTGGTGCGAGATATATTGGTATGTGGATGTACACTGTGCCAGCCATCCTGTCAGTTTATGTTTGTTTCACTTGTACCATACTGCCTGATGTTCAAGTGCACACTACTTCTATTATGCAAAGCCCTAGTACTCTGTGAAGCCTTAACAGTGCGTATTTCAATGTCCCTAAATAGTATGCATTTGTTAAAAAAAAAAAAAGTTACAGATGAACACATAAGCAAATAAAGACAGAGATCCTCTCATACTCTTATAGACGCTTCTTGGCACTTAGGCTCCACCACAAGTAACTGGAGGAAGAGTCAGCAGGTCAACAGTTTCTTACCTGGTACTTTCTGAGGAAGCTGAGATCAGTGTTGTTGTCCAGAGTAAAGGAAGCCACATCAACATGGACATAGGGGTTCAACTCTGCTACCCGAGGGTACACTGCCTCCACTCTGAAATAGAGACGTCAGGAGTGTGTGTGTAAGAGAAGAGAAAATAAGCTGCAGGATACATATTGAAGTTAGAGCAGTCCAGCTTCCTGGTGTGACTTACCTCTTCCTCTGGCTCAACACATCATCTTGGCGGATGAAGAAGTTGGAGCCCAGGTCCCAGGTTTCACACTGCTTGCTGTCATGGAGGGTGACTGCCTGTAGATGATTGCACACACATGCAGAAGAACACACACATGCACAGATATGTGCAGAGTACATACACAAAAAAAAGAAAAACATTATAGCTTGGGTCAATTCAGTCTTCAATGTACACTACCAGTCAAAAGTTTGGACACACCTTCTCATTCAATGTTTTTTCTTTATTTTTACTACTTTCTACATTGTAGATACATACTGAAGACATCAAATATATGAAGCAAGATATATGGAATTATGTAGCAAAGAAAAAAATGTTAAATAACTCTAAATATGTTTAATATTTTAGATTCCTCAAAATAGCCACCCTTTGCTTTGTTGACAGCGCTGCAAACCCTTGGCATTCTCTCGATGAGCTTCATGAGGTAGTCACCTGAAATGGTTTTCACTTCACAGGTGTGCCTTGTCAGGGCTCATTTGTGGAATTTCTTGCCTTCTTAATGGGGTTGGGACCATCAGTTGTGTTGTGCAGAAGTCAGGTTGGTACACAGCCGACAGCCCTATTGGACAACTGTTAGAATTCATATTATGGCAAGAACCAATCAGCTAAGTAAAGAGAAACAACAGTCCATCATTACTTTCTGGAACTACTCTGGACTCTACTTTCAGTCTGGAAAATTGCTAAAACTCTGAATGAGTCCCCAAGTGGAGTTGCAAAAACCATCAAGCACTACGACGAAACTGGCACACATGAGGACCGCCCCAGGAAAGGAAGACCAAGAGTCACCTCTGCTTCTGAGGATAAATTCATCTGAGCCACCAGCCTCAGAAATCACAAGTTAACAGCAGCTCAGATCAGAGACCAGATAAATGCCACAGAGTTCTAGTGGCAGACACATCACTACATCAACTGTGCAGAGGAGACTGCGCGACTCAGGCCTTTATAGTCAAATAGCTGCTAAGAAACCACTACTAAGGAAGCGCAACAAGCAGAAGAGATTTGTTTGGGCCAAGAAACACAAGGAATGGACATTAGACCAGTGGAAATCTGTGCTTTGGTCTGATGAGTCCAAATTTGAGATCTTTGGTTCTACCCGTCGTGTCTTTGTGCAACACAGAAAAGGTGAACGGATCGTCTCAACATGCATGGTTCCCGCTGTGAAGCATGGAGGAGGAGGTGTGATGGTGTGGGGGTGCTTTGCTGGTGACACTGTTGGGGATTTATTCAAAATTGAAGGCACACTGAACCAGCATGGCTACCACAGCATCCTGCAGCGACATGCCATCCCATCCGGTTTGCGTTTAGTTGGACCGTCATTTATTTTTCAACAAGACAATGACCCCAAACACACCTCCAGGCTGTGTAAGGGCTATTTGACCAAGAAGGAGAGTGATGGAGTGCTGCACCAGATGACCTGGCCTCCACAGTCACTGGACCTGAACCCAATCCAGATGGTTTGGGATGAGATGGACCGCAGAGTGAAGGCAAAAGGGCCAACAAGTGCTAAACACCTCTGGGAACTCCTTCAAAACTGTTGGAAAACCATTTCAGGTGACTACCTCTTGAAGCTCATGGAGAGAATGCCAAGAGTGTGCAAAGCAGTAATCAAAGCAAAGAGTGGCTATTTTGAAGAATCTCAAATATAAAACATGTTTTGAGTTATTTCACACTTTTTTGTTTACCACATAATTCCATATGTGTTCATTCATAGTTTTGATGCCTTCAGTGAGAATCTACAATGTAAATAGTCATGAAAATAAAGAAAAAACATTAAATGAGAAGATGTGTCCAAACTTTTGACTGGTAGTGTACTTGGCATGAAACACTGATTTGTATGGAGCCAAAGAGGTGCAATGAGAAGAATAATATTTCAAGGCCACAAATTACTAATTCATGGCCAGGCCACAAAATGTAACTTGTTCCCTCAATTGAATTGTCTTTCCCACATGGTAGTTAATTTGTGGCTGCACGATATAACTTGTTCCTTCAATTTAATTAACTAATTTGC
Source organism: Myripristis murdjan (assembly GCF_902150065.1). Classification (NCBI taxonomy): domain Eukaryota; kingdom Metazoa; phylum Chordata; class Actinopteri; order Holocentriformes; family Holocentridae; genus Myripristis; species Myripristis murdjan. Next base: position 22,133,692 of record NC_043980.1, read on the forward strand.
ACGTTTCAGTTAATTTATAACCCGAGAGGATCTCTGGTGTGGACCTGCTCTCTTAGTACACATATCATGGTCTGATCAGCTTCACATGTTAGTCTTTACATTTGGCACAGATAAATAGCAACAGCAGCAGAAATGTGCTGTAAATTGTTAATCCATAATCATCCATGATCTAAATCTGCTTCCCTGCATGGACCTGCTTCCGGCGCAGACCAGACAACAGAAGTCCTTCAGGTCTGTGCCTGGAAATCCTCAGGACAACAAACATTGTCTGGTGCAGTTGCAGTCCATGATTTAACTGAATCGTGGGAACGGGCTAACTGAGAGAAGTAATATCTAGTAGGTACGAATTAACTAAAATGTGGAACAAGTTAATTAAATTGAGGGAACAAGTTATATTTTGTGGCCATCAATAAGTAAATCATGGCCTCAAAACATGCAAATGCATATACCTATTTTTTTTTTACCACTGCACTTCTCAGGCTCCGTAGTATTTGATTTTTGACATATATATTTAGTCACAACACGTACCTTAATACCAGCCAAGACAATATTCTTTGCTGTGAAAAAACAAAGTCGCTAAATGTCATATTACTGTTACCATTATGGGTCATCTGTGAAGTAAATCATTTTATGGTGTTGTGGTACAATGTGATAGTTAACCCACCTATTTCTACACCTAGTCCTCCCATTCCACTAAGAAAGACTGAGGACTGGGCCATCTGCTGCATTGCATTGTCTCCCAGCACATAACGCTGCCGGCTTTGGAGAGAAATAGGAAGTTTACATGTGAGAGGATACGCTAGAGAGGGATCAAGAAGACAACTGAGCCATCTAAGCACAATGACTGTAATTCACTGCAGGCAGGTCGCAACTGCTCTTTTAAATGTTACAGGGGGTCTAACCAACACCTTAAATAAGGAGATGTTAACTTTGTATGATTAGACTGCAGTATCGTAAACAGTACTGTGACTTCCCCTGTCAACTGCTGTAAGAAGTATGGCTGGGCAAAACAGTCTCATGTTATCTCGGAAAAAACATGCCCACATTTTTTTCATCTAAGATCATCAGTGACGTAGTAGTGATGACAAAGCAGGTAAATGCAAATAATAGAATGGCTAGAACAATCAGAAAATTTGATCCCTTTACTGCAATGCAACCTTTAAAACAAGGACAAAAACATATAAATCACAACATTACTACACCAAAAATCCAAGACGTTTTCTTGTCTCCTATTACAATGCTGATAAATCACTCAATACAAAGTTATCTACCTTCCATATCAATCTGCTGCAGTATGGGCTGTGTGTGACTGAGTGTAATACAAACAGAGGTTAGACTTGCCTGTAAAGGGAGTCGTCAATCTCCATAGAGTCTGCAGCCATGGTGGGAGGGGAAGAGGGGGGGAAATTCACTGGTCCAAGAGAGAACGACTGTGCCTGCTCGATTCTGGAAAATAAAGAAAGGTGGCACACCTTACTAATCATGTGTTATGAGTCTCGCCGGTGCTACAGAAGAAACCAATGCCCAGCTGTAGCTCCAGTTGTTGTTAACTAACGTCAGTAAATGACGCCAGCTAACCTTAACTCGTATACTGTTATTGTCAGAAGTGTTAACCTGAAAACTGTCAACTGCCCGCCAATGTAAAGAAACTGTCGCCAGCTTCCCAATATTGTGGCACCTACTAACAAAATCCAAAGAGAAGAATAGTTATTTGTCTACATTTAACGGGCTAACATAAAGCTAGCTGCCCTAGGAGTCTAACTGCTACTGTAGGAAGCTAGATGTTAGCAACAACAGCTAGCCAAGTTAAGTTAGCACTGCCGCCTGGTGCCGGTGCCGAGCTCACTGGAACAATTATCATAAACTTGCTAAAAGTAATGACACATACACCGCAAGTAACCTTCCAAGCTACAAAGCCATTTAAGCCACGCCGGGTTCATAAGAAATAAGAAAATGCGCATTGTTAATAACATTAATCTTATGCAAATACGACTGGGTCGCTATCTACCTGTCAGTGTGCGCGAGGAGCTGTAGCGAATGAATGGCTCCGAATGGTTAAAAACTTCGAGTTGTTCCGGGTCACCATGATCATGTGACCGGGGTCGTCCAATAGTCGCCCTGTGCCATAGTTGTGTTTATTGGTGGTCTGTAGTCCACCATACAGTGCTTTGAGCTTTCTAGTGCACTCACAAATAAAAGAGTTTATCGTGGTATCTCTAATTCAAATTCGTAAATATATGACTTCTATATTGCAGAGCAGGGGTTATATGTGGCAGAGATTCAGTTTAGCTGTATTTAGAAGTTTTGATAACTCATAGTGACTCGGCTGGTCTGTGAAAATAGAGTAACTATGGGTGTATTGTATTTTTCAAAGTTAGCAATTTTACTTTTGTTTAAATCACATCCATCTGAGTACAAATTCATGCTCTCTGCAACCATCAGAAACTAGACCTTCATAAACTGAAAGATTGTGGGGCGTTTCACAGTACATGGTCAGTTTGCAAAGATTAGAGGAGTCATTTTTATTTGTTTATAGAATTTAAATAGGCTACAGAGCATTTTTGAGACCACCACAGGGTGAAGAGACAAAGGTCGACAGAGAAGTGAAACATTGACATTATGCAGACTCCCATCCTGGGGGGAGGGTTGTAAGCACGTCATCCAGTACAAAATAAGTTTAGTGTGGACTTTATTACTTTCACATATTTTGTGTGTTTGTGTGTGTGTTTGCACAGTAGGTCTGTTCATCAGGCAATCAGCCTCTCTTCTTTCTCTCCTCTCCTGCTGGCCTGCCCCCTTGAAGCAGCAGAGGGATTTGGTTTGGGAGCAAAGTATCCCCACAGCCTCAGGCCCGAGAGACACCCTCCCTGTGTTCACATTGGTCAAAAGTACAATCCAGTCCCACCCCCTTAACTAAACCCACAAACCCACATACACACACAGGATTTTAAGTTCCAAACTACCATTTTGGTCTCTCGGACAGCTGCCCACAGACTTACTCTCTTTTGGCAATGTGGTGCAGTCGTGTGGCCCTGCGTCGGCTCCAGCGCGTGGCAGCTGCTTCTTTAAATGGTACAGGGGGTCTAACAAGCACCATGCAGAAGGAGATGTCGACCTTGCCAAGGGTGTATGTCACCCGACAGATCCCACCTGAGGGACTGAAGATACTCCGTGAATCAGGACAGTGAGTCATCTTTTCACTATGTAACCACGTGAAATCAGTGATTTATCTATGATACAGAAAACCTTCTGTTACCAAATTATTGCCCACAAGAGCAGATTCTACTCTGCTCAATGCAGTTTGGATGTCTATTTTGTGAAGTTCATTATTTACTCTGTGTAAACAAGACAGCCAGTGTTTGCCCGCAGGCCGGTCAGATAAGGCTGAAGTAGACTAAAAGGGGGTATCCTTTTAGTGCCGTGCTGCGTGCCGACTACAATTACAATTACAATTCACATTTGGCAGATGCTTTTATCCAAAGTGACGTACATATGAGATTTTAATACACCACAAGCAAAGATCTATTCAGTAGAGAACCACGACAACAAATGCCATAAAGCTCTGGTTCTGGTCCAAAGGACAGAGGTGCTGCAAGGCAGTGCAAGGAGGGAATGTATAGAGTGCATAGAGGAAGGAAGAAGAATAGAGGCAGATTTTTTTTTTTAATTATATAGGGGATTATACAATCCATTAGCAAAGCATCAAGAGCATAGATGTTCAACTTTGCAGACCTATACAGTAAAAGTAGCACAGCTCGGGATGAGTTTTTCCTTTCACTCTGTTAAGGATGGCTGGTATATACTTAATGTTCTACTTACTGGATTCATTGTCCAATAGCATGCCTGGTCATGGTTTTTCATTTCTCCAGAGTGCAGTTTGAACTGTGGGACTCAGACGACGTCCCTGTGCCCAGGAAAGAGCTGCTTCAAAAGGTCAAAGGGGTTGACGCTCTGCTCTGCGTGTTGACAGAGAAGATCGATAAAGAAGTATTGGACGCTGCAGGTCTGATGGCTGCTCTCGTGACTGCTTTTATGACACTTGATCTAAATTAAAGAACATCCACTCATGCATGTGTGTGTGTGTGTGTGTGTGATGTGTGTGTGTGTGTGTGTGTGTGTGTGTGTGATGTACTCCTTCAGGTCCAAATCTGAAGGTCGTCAGTACTATGTCAGTAGGTTTTGACCATCTCTCTTTGGAGGAGCTGAAGAAAAGGTTACTGGCTTACATTTTATTCATGGCTTATAGTTAAAGTTGTTGATTTTGCATTTGTGTGTATTTGTACATGAGCATGCGTGTGTGTTCACAACATTAAGTTAACAAAGACACATGACAGTGCGTAAAGTAGATTCTCTTCCGGAGCTTTCTTCTCAAAGAACTTCTCAAAAACCTGGATCAGCAAACACCTAATGAGATAAAAGACAAACACTAACTCTAATATTTTGTGTGTGTGTGTGTGTGTGTGTGTGTGTGTGTATTTCTTCCCAGGGGGATCCGTGTGGGCTACACCCCAGATGTTCTGACAGATGCTGTGGCTGAGCTGACTGTGGCTCTGCTGCTCACCACCTCCAGGAGACTTATTGAGGCCACACATGAGGCCAAGACGTAATGTTGCAACACACACACACACACACACACACACAGCACGTACACATCCACAAATAATATACAAAAACACACATGTACAAATGCTCTTTGTCTAAAGTGTGAGAACACAGACTGGGGTTTTGATGCTACTTGCTCCATCACACTGTTTTCAGTGGTGGCTGGGGCACATGGAGAACTCTGTGGCTGTGTGGATACGAGCTGGCTGACAGCACTGTTGGAATCCTGGGCCTGGGGAGAATAGGTGAGCACACACACACACACACACACACACACACACACACACACACACACACACACACACACACACACACACACACACCTGTCACTTTGATAGTCCCAGTAATATGTGTTTGTGCTCTCAGGTGTGGCTATCGCTGAGCGTCTGGCACCCTTTAAAGTGAAGAAGTTCATCTACACAGATGTGGCCCCCAGGCCTGAGCTGGCCAGGGCCATCAATGCAGAGTATGGTAAGGATGTGCTCACAAGGACACCTTACAACTGCATGTTATCCTGTTATGATCAGTGCATGATCAATTCACTGGTGTGCTATTTGATTCATGCTTTGTCTGCTTTGTTTGATGTTTATTTTTACTGTTCGTAATATCTGCGTTATTCTGTTATTCATTAAAATGATTGTATTGATTTCATGTAACTGACTGCATTTGATTTGAGCTAATTGACCATTTTGCATTAGTTGCACTCCTTGCTTGCCTTGAATGAGTTTCCTTCTCTTTGTGATCCTTCCCAACATTCCTTCTATCCCTGTTTAAGTACTTTAAAGTCTCCCTTGTAATTCATTTAATTGCACTTGATGTTAACTGGAAATGCTACAGCAGTAGGTTTATGTATAAATATACTACTAGTTTAATATAAATGTGCTTGTAATCTAGCAGTGCTACATTTTATGTACATTCTAAGTGTAATAAAATTAAAGGATGTGCAATTAATATTAAGTAGTACATTTGCAGTATATTAAGTATACTTCCATTCTAGTATTGTTCCATTTCAGCAAGGTCACAGTGCACTTAACACAATTAAAGTCAGACTTTTGTACAAACCTCAATACAACTTAAGTGTATTGTATTAAAAAAAAAGTTATTCCATTTTAGCACACTTTAAGTACACAATTTAATATTTTGGACACATGCTCTTTAGTGTACTGTAGAATACTAATATTTAGTACACTATACTTTTTTATACTTGTAGACTTTTTTTCACTAGGAAAATGTATTGCCTTGATTTGATAATAATGTGTAAAGATTACAATATTATTTCCTCGTTTGTTCTAGTCTCAATGGATGAGTTGGCAAAGCAGTCCGATTTCCTGGCAGTGTGCTGTGCTCTCACACCAGAAACAAAGGAGGTCTGCAACAAGAACCTCTTCTCCAAGATGAAGAAAACCTCTATCTTCATCAATACCAGCAGGTAACCCCACCCCACCTCTCCCCCAGCATACACACTTGCACACACACAGACACACACTCCAATAAGATCGCTTTCATACACATAACACACACAAATGCTAGGTAGTAAATATATGCCCTGAGGTGCAGTAGCTGTGCTGTTGATGTGAGCCTGCGTGTGGCTGTGGTCTCTCTCTGTGTGTCAGGGGAGGTGTGGTGAACCAGGACGACCTGTACGAGGCTCTGTCCAGCGGGCAGATCGCAGCAGCTGGACTTGATGTCACTGTCCCTGAGCCCCTGCCCACGAGCCACCCCCTTTTCACCCTCAAAAACTGCGGTGAGTCTTGCCAGCCTGTGTCTGTCTGGGCAAGCGGATTCCCTTCATGCTTTCACTGTCGGTTTAAAGTATAATTAACTTTCTCAGAGGATTATCTTTAGACAGCTATAACGTTAGTCGATTTACGCAGGCCACCTTGATAGTCATTTCTGATTGCTTTTCCCTCTTCCCACAGTGATTCTGCCCCACATTGCTAGTGCCTCCTATTCCACCCGTGGTGCCATGTCTGCCCTGGCAGCAAATAACCTTCTCCTTGGCTTGCGGCGTGAGCCAATGATCAAGGAGATCAAGCTGTAAAAGGGAACCAATCCTTCCCAAGTACTGTCTGAATACTGGATCCTTAGTTGTACTTCCCTCTCTAATCTTTTCTTAGGGGTTTAAAATGAAACAATGACCACGAGTTTCATGTTTCCTTTGACGTTTCATTCAAATCAACATGTCGCATACAATAAAATTTTAAAAAGTCACAATAAAATTTCATTTTTTTAATTCAGTCTATACAACAACTGAAAATACTGTACATCCTTCATAACCTTCAACAGTAAAGAGACAAACATTTAGTTCTCTCATGGTTACACTATGTTAGGTATACAGAAAGAACAAAATCCTTCAATTTTGGCATATCAATAAAAGCTCAGCTTTTCAAGCTAGAGCACATAAGGCAGTGAATTTGATGGTCAATTTAGGCCTTGTACACATTTTAGTTTTGGCATATTTATACAGGGGTAATAAATTAACAATATTTCAGTGCATTTTTCATAGATTCACATACTGTAAACTGTCCATGCAACAGTTTCAGAAGACAGCACCATAACAGATCTGTTCAGGCCACTGTGTGAGACATGGAAGCCATTTTGGATGACTTAATCTCTCATTGGTTCTGTATATCCCCTCCCCTCCATGTCTTTAAAACAAACAAAAAAATAATAATAATAACAATATTTATGCTATTGGGTCTATCACAGCCTCCTTTCTCTTGAATATGAACACTAAGGAACAGAAGTCAGATTCAAGATTTAACCATCAGTGGTTGTTTTAAACACTCAAGACAAGCTAGAAAATATCCTCAGTGTGACTGAAATACTATTGGTTCTGTATATTCAAGACTTACTCAAAGAAACAGTATACTAGCTTATGTTTACAGTAAGAACATCCTGCAAGGCAGTTATTTTTCTAGCAAAATAAAAAGGCAGAATTATCCATTTACTTGCCTCAAATAAAACTGTCAGATCGTTTTGTACAGACTAACAGTGTAACGACTGTACAATAAGGTGCCAACTAGGAATGGAAGCAAGGACCTTGTAATTCTCAGTGACAGTGCAGGTGACACAATATGACACGAAATAAAGTATACAAAAAGGCAAACGTGTAATTAAGGTGTTTTCTTTCTTCTTCATTTTTTCCTCCACTTCACTAAAGCAGAAGTCTACAGCACTGCATGAATGCTGATCTCAATTACCCAACTTTCTACCCATGGAGCCTCTCTTGTTTCCAACCAGTTGGAAATCAGGACTCTAAAACTGAGATTGATGATTGTTTGATGACTTTAATTATGCTTATTCTTATAAAAGGCAAATTAAGATTCCTTCCCCACATGGTGGTGTTTTGCTCTATGGGGAATTTCTTATATATATAATTTCTTATTAAATTATATATTGTTTGGTTTCTATGAGAGTTAAAATGGGGCTGAGGGGAGTGTTACCATCCTGCATTCAGAAACAAGCACAAATTGTAAATCAAATGAACAAACAAATAAACAGAACAAACACTCCCACACTTCCAGTTAGATTTCCATTCTTTAGAAGTCTTTCCTTTTGGGTTTTCCTTCAATGACATAAATAAAAAAATCACCTAGTTAGAAGACCACAATGCAACAAACTCGCTTTGGCTTGGACACCTATTGTAATAGACATCAGAGATGTAGAGTTGGATAATTGAAAAACAGCAATATTTTCACATAGTTCAACATTCCAGTAAACATTTTTGGACTATCCTAAAAAACAAAGATTTGTCTCTAAGTGCCTTTGTTTTGTTATGGATGAAACATTTGACATATAAGAGATATGTAGAAAGCACTGATACCAAGTAGAGTAGCAAACTTTTACACAACATTTAGTTCATTATGTGTTGTTTTTTATATTTCTGTTCCAAGTGAAAATGACAGACATCACAAATGTGTCATATTTACACTTTGAAAGCACTGTTCAACAAGTGCTGTACACCAAAAAAAAAAAAAAAAAAAAAAAAAGTCTGCAACCAGCTAAGTTCGGTTGACTCTGCCTCTCAGTACAAAATGCTGGACTCAACATCACTGCCCTTTTCAAACACAAACACAATCTTGCGCGCATAGACACACAAAGTGCAAATGAAAACAAACAGAAGTCACATCAGCTCAAAGCCACCTATTCGAAGACCTTCTCTTAACGATGCCTTTGTCGGCACATTTTTAATCTTACCATGCATTCAGATTACCAGCAACACACTCAACAGCTCACGAGGAGTTCATTCATTCACCACACAGCTGAGCGACCAGAGACACTCAGCTGGTGTTTGGACGGTCAACAAGCTTGTCAGCTAAGAAAGTTGGCCATGGCTGGACATTTGGCGGTTGTTGACTGTAAAGAGCCAATCAGGAGCAACTAGGGGGCCTCCTGCAATCTGCAACCCTTAGTCCTTTGTGCCTGGCTGGGAGCCAAGTCGAGCTGAAGTTCATTTAGCTGTGAGGGGATAACTATATCGCTGACTAGATGAAAACATGAACATGATACATAAACTTAAACTGATTAAGAAATTAGGGTGATGTAAATGTCTAGCTTTGCTGATGCAACTGTTCAGTGTTACCAGCAACAGACATCAAACCATGTCAGCATTTGAGAGCAACTTCACGAGCTTTTACAGGAGTATATATTCACTTTATACTGTTCTATTGCAAGTTCAAACTTAAATCAGAAATGGACAAAGTACTACTTTTGTTTGGGTTTGCTTACTGCAGGACACTTGATAACCCTTGTTCCAATTCCACCCCTCAACACTAAACCTAGGTACCAATCATAGATTTGCTCACTCACCACCACTAAGTTCAACCAGGTCCCATTACCAAGTGAGCCAACTGAAGCGAGCGGTAGTGGCTGTTAAAGCCACCTGCGTTCCACTGAAACTGAAGGAATTAAAAGTGCTGGTAAGCAAGAGCTGCCCCCAGCAGGCACTTGGATACCAAAATTACCCACAGCGGAGAGCGTGGCAAAGGAGAAGCCAACTTCCTACAAATACGGCTTTAAATTAAGTACCTTAATTAATGAATGTGCCACTTTTTATCTGAACAATTTGGAACTGTACAAATTTCATTGGACTGTTTCACAAATATGAAATGATCAAATGGGGAAACATGGTTAAACCACGGGACAAACAATTAATGTTTTCCCCCTGAAAACATGTAAAGTTCACAGCTGACATTGAAAATCTGAGTAAACACTCAAACAACACATTTTACAATTTCGCCATTTATTTAAATTATGTGTGGCTGATTCTCATTATTTCTTTAATTTAACTTTTATGTTGTTTTTTAATCCAGTTCCATCCATAGGACTCTGATATAAATATACCATACTACTAAGAAAAGACATGTTTCTCAACATGTCTGTGTAAAGGATGCAGCACTGGAATGTTCTTTTTGTAGTTTACAGCCGCACAGTATATTTCCTGGGCGTCAGCGTTTAAGGGCCGAATTGGGACGGGGGAACAGATGCTCAGATTTTCATGCTTGTTTGTTGCTCGACTGATGTGCCTTCATTGTATTATAAATAGTTCCAACAGGCAATTGCAAAATGGTTAAGAAGTTGGTTACAGTCATTCAAAACTTCCCAGTGGTCAACAGCCGGAATAAACATTAGATAATTAATATGTCGACAAGAGTTTTTTTTCTGTATGTTTTCACTCAGTGCTACCTAGTTTACGCTTGCAAGCTAGCTATGTTAACATGTTAAAACTTTTCAGGAGCAAAAACCTGATTTGTCTGTTTAAATCTTTGCAGCTGCAGACTATTACATAAACACAATCTGAGTCTCTTACACCATCCACGATGGGCCACAGCAGTGACTCGTCAGCTAAGTCACTTACAGACCCAATGCCCTGTCAGTGCAAACCTTATTTTTGCATGCAAGAGCTCTGAGTCACTGATACTACAAGTAAAGAAAGCCAGCCGGGACAAATTAGCTCTCCCCTTCTGTAACCTAAACAAAACCACTGGTGATTAAAAAGGTGCTTGTACGCAAAGGCAACTTCAGATGTCAAACATCTCACATGGATTTGAACTGATTTAGTACGAGAAGAGGAATGGTCTAACTCCTCCTCATTAACATCTTCGGCTTTCCACCCTTTCTTAAGGGAATGGAGGTAGCAACAAGCACACAGGATAGAGCTTGACCCTCTCTCTTTCTACAGTACACAGAAACATCAAGAACGCACAAAACTACCACCAGTTCTTACACAAGTTTAGATGCTTAACAGTTTCTGGATTAATACTTCCTTTTTAGAAGCAATATATCTGGAATCCATATCTGAATCAAGGATACATACAACTGGGGTTTACCGCATCCAAAAGAAGAGCCCAGAAGTTTCCAAGATGCGAGGTCCAGAGGCAGCAGAAGAGTAATGATGGCAAACTTGCTGGGGAAGCGGGGCTTCCATATACTGTATACATCACAGCTGGTAATGACAGCTGCTGGATAATTCCTTGTATGTGTGTGCGTGTGTGTGTCGGGAGAGGGGAGTGGGTAACAAAACAAATGACAGGCCACATGAACAGGCAGGGGAGGCACCACTGTGACTGAGAGCTTGCCTGATTAGTTCCATACCATGATTTGCTCTAAGGAGCGGGGGAATAGATGGTGTTTTGATGCAGCTGTCTCAGTTCTATAGCAGGGCATTGGGCGTGTTGCTGTTCTGCCAGCGTAGACAGGTTGTCTTGGAATGCTTGTATAGATGGGAGGACTGACTGAAGCGCTTTCCACACTTGAGACAAGCATAGGGTTTCTCTCCTGTGTGGACCCGAATGTGCTTCTTGCAATCAGTCAGGGTGAGGAAGGTTTTGCAACAGATTTTGCAGGCATATTTTCGGGCTCCCTCCACAACTAAGACATTGTGCTCTGACAGAGCCTTCTTACACTTGGACAGCACATCGGCAGAGGCTCGTGTCAGCTGAGGGGGAAGGGAAGTGGGCCTGCCGCTGTTCATCTCATAACCACCGCTCTCATTGAGAAGCAGGGGCCCTCCTAGACTTGAGGAGGAGGAGGCAGCATCCTGGAGCACAGCACCCACATCTCCTTCTCCTCCCATGCCATTGGCCATTTTGGGAGCTATGCGACGGTAGCCTGGGTAGCCCAGAGAAGCAGCAGCGGCTCCTCCAGCCCCTCTTGTGGCTCGTGCCAGGGAGTGCAGCCCCAGACTGGAGCGCTGGTAGTCCAAACCAAAGGGGTCTACCCCTCCTCCTCCACCACTTCCTCCACTTCCTCTGGGGCTTCCCAACCCGTCATGCAGGGGTCGAAGGAAAAGAGAATCAGCCTGGAGGCTGTCTCCAAAACTGCTATGATTCTCACAGTTCAGTGAACTGGATTGCAGGAGAGAGCTAGAAGCAGAGGCAGATGTCCCAGCAGCTTCCTGTCCAAGCAGGAAGTGATGTGTGGCTGCATCACCAGTTGTTGTGTTGGGGAGGTCATCGTCCCCAGCAACCAAGCCTGCCTCGCCACCCCTGAAACCCTTAGGGCTGAGAAAACTGGAAATGCTGAAACCAGATTTGCCATTCAATCCATTGCTACACCCAAAACCTCCTCCACCTCCTTCAGCCCCAGCGCCTCCACCCATACTGGTCTTGAGGAGGAGCTGGGAGCTGGGCTTAAGCAGAGGGTCAGAACTGGACTGGGGGTCAGAGGTAAAGCTGCGGTCGCTGCTCTCTGGGCTCAGCTCCACCTTCTCCTCCTCCTCCTGGCCTCCGGGCGCAGCTGTGTCGCTGCCTTCTGCCTGTGATGTTACATCACTGGTTTCATCTGTTGGCTCAGGGGAGCTCAGTGGTTCTCGTTTTACCACCACCTGTGTAAAGCAAACAAGTTTTATCTTAGGGCCCAATTGGAAAGGAAATGGACAGTAGATTTTCAAAACCAGGTCAAGGAATGGTACTGGAGCATGCACAGAATATAGTAACGTTTCAGACATGTGATTTGATTGTGAATATATATTAGATGATTTGCACTGTTCAATCATTAAGTCAGTTTAGCTGTTTTGTCACAATTGTGTCAACTTTACCTTCTGTTCCTGTGCTTCCACCTCTTCCTCTTCCTCCGTCCCAGACTTAATCTTAGTCCCAACTCTATTGTCCTGGTGATCCCCGTCTTCCATGTACTCCTCCTTCCCCACTCCTCCCTGCATCCTCCCTGAGTCCTCTCCTTCACAGTGACCACTGTCTGACTGGCTAGGCATTTGAGGATCATCTGGGGACACCCCCACTAGGCCCGCAATTGCAGCATCCAATTTCGATTCATCTCCCATTTTATGGGAATCCGGAGAGAGCAGTGCTCCTTCCTCCCGCTCAACATTAACCCCTTCCTCTCCCAGCAAACCCCGAGGAGGGGCAGAGGGACGCGCCCTCTGCCGAGGTCTGTCATCTGATATGGCCAGGGCATGAGAGGGCTTACGCTTGTGGAAGCGTCTGATTGGAAAGGAAGCTCTCTGTTCAACTACTCCATTGCCAACTACGTTGCCCACCCCATCTTCCTCCATCCCCCCTAGGGCAGAGCTCACCAAACTCAGCCCCAGCTGCTGCAGAAGGAAGGAGCGCTGCAACCTGGATGTAGCAGCATTAGCTGCAAGATTGGCATTAGCTGCTAGATTAGGATTCACTGCTAAATCTGCTACTTGTTGCTGCTGTTGCTGCTGCCTGTGTCTCGGCTGGTCCTGTTGAGGGTGGCGATGGGTGGGTCTGTCAGATGATGGGGACATGGGCAGGGTGCGGGTGGTCAAATAGTGTTTGCAGGCTTTGACTACATTGTTGAGGTGCAGGTGTGAGGCTGCAAGGAGGATGTCCATTACATTGCTCTCTCCCAGCATCAGTGTTGAGGTGTACATCATGTCCACCAGGGCGGCAAAAGCCTCAGCTGTCACCACCTGGAAGTGCACAAATAGTCCTTATCTGTTACAGTCACAAATTGCAACAGCACAAAGACAAAGTTTCTTGTTATTATTATCACCATTGTGTCACCATTTACCATCATCATCACCAGTACCAGAATAATTACTCATGTCATTATTACCATCCAGGCCATATTTCTGTTCATTATCAGCACTATTACTGTTGCCATCCTAACCTCACTGTCCAGCTGGATCATGTTCATGCTAGCATCTCCCTCTGCAACAGTGAACAGGGCTCTGAAGTGGGTGCTGCAGGCTGCCAGCACTGAGCGGTGGGCCTTGAAGTGACGGCTGCCCACGACTATAACACAGTCGCACAGCTGGCCATGGACACGCTGGTAATTCAGCTGCTGAAAGATCTGCTCAAAGTGACCTGGGAAATCCATGTTCCTGAAGAGAGGAGCAGACAGACATGGGATGGGAAGGGAAGGGAATGAAGGGGAAGGGACAGATGTAGTTGGAGAAAGGTCCAAAAAACAATTAGATTCGTAGTCGCTAAACTGGTAAGGATACTGTGGAGGAAAACGATCCTCACATGGGCTGATGACGTGCGCGGTAACGTTAGTTCTGTTTGATCAGTGTTATCCCTACCCAGTCTGTATGCAAAAGATGCAAAATGAATGAAAAATTGGACATGAACAGATCGCAGCTAATGTTACTACCACACTCACAATTTATCACAATCCCTGAATGTAAGCTGCACCACAATAACGTTAGATGATTACTAATTAGACAGCCGTAAAGTAGCAAACGTGAATTCAGTTACTAGTTAACGCTAGCAACGAAGACAGGCATCAAACACCCACGAAAACACAGGCTGTGGGTGAGGTGAAATCACTAATGCTGGTATTACCTTGAATTGTCCGGAACAGGTGAAGGTAAAAGTGTAAGGCGAAGTACAACAGGGCCCCCGACCACCAACTAACAAAGCTAGCTGGCTAGCGATTAGCAGGCTAGCCCGTTAGCTCGCTGAGTTGTCGCTTTCAAGCAGCACTCACATGCGGCCACCAGGATTAATGTTTGTGTATCGCAAGGCTACTTTCTTCCGATAAAACCCCAAAAGTTTATCCAAATCTTTTCCGTGTCCCACCGTTATCCTCTATCCGGTGTATGTAGGGTGCATGGTCAGGGCAGGGGCGGGGGCACTGCCGTGGCTGTGCGTCCGCGACGGTTGTCTGGCTGGAGCTGCCGTTACATCCACGGGCTGGAGCAGCTTCAGCACACACACACACACATCTGTTTACACGCTAAGTTGTGTTTAAAACAGATGTTCACCAAAAACTGTACGAGGGAGCCTACTAGCTAACAATCCCCACCGCTCAGGTATGAATATGTATGTATAATATTCCCTAAGAATTTCCTCTCCCAGACTGTGTTTTACAGCCAGACTCACAAGGTGACGCTATTCTTCGCATCCATGACCTCGCTCGATGGTAGAGAATTGCAGTTTTACGCACCGCCTCAAGGTGTCGCCATACCCGGACGCCTCAGCCAAAGACGATGAAGTGTCAAGATACGATCTCCATTTAAGTGGGTTGGGAGGAAAAAAGCAACACTATTATTGAACAATTTTTTATTTTTATTATTATTATTTTTTTTATTGAACATACAAATTCTCGTAGAGGACGCATGCAAATGATGCATCACAATGTCAACGTTAATAACAGTGAAAATAAAGAAAATAAACAAAAATAAATAAATGAGGTATGTGGTTTTTACACAACATATATACAGAAATTTAGAATTAACCGGTCGATTCTTTAACACAAGGTGGAGGTATAAACAAAAATACCCAGGAACAAAGACTTCACATAGAAGGCATGACTCAAATATCAAGAAACGGGATAGATAGATAGATAGATAGATAGATAGATAGATAGATAGATAGATAGATAGATAGATAGAATTTATTGTCTGACCCAGAAGGTGCCAGAAATTTTTCTTTGACAAGGCTCAAAAAGTCTTACATGTATACACACCAGGGCCAAAACCACCATTTCAACATTGGGGGGGACAGATATTGAATTTGCTATTGAATTGCTAATATATTCCAGCAATATTGGGGGGGACATTTTTGGAGTGCCTGAACATTGGGGGGGACTTGTCCCCCCCAATGTATATGGACGTTTGGTCCCTGATACACACACACACACATACAGTCACACACACACACACACACACACACACACACACACACACACACACACACACACACAGTACTCATAAATAAAAGACACACACAAACACACAAGCACACTATTTCTTAAAAGCAGGGAGAAGGGAAAGGACTGGCTCCAAGTTAAGCTTTTGAGCTGTTGAGGGCTGTGACTGCAGACGGAATGAATGATTTTTTGTAGATCGTTTTCCTGGCCCGTGGAACTATGTATCTTCTGCCTGATGGGAGGAGGGTGAATGAGTGATGGAGCGGATGGGAGGGTTCCTCTGTGATCAGGGTGGCTTTCCTCAACACAGAGCGCTCATACAGATAGGACAGTGGGGTTTGTAGTGATCCAATTCAACGGCACAAATTTTCCTTAGACATTGGGGGGGACACATTTAGTGGGGGGTCAGGGGGTCCTCCCCCTGGAAATTTTGAGCATCTTACATTTAATTTCCTGCATTCTGGTGGATTTTTATGCACCCATTTACCATTTTTATGCATCAGTTTATTAGGAAAATCTTATTTTTATAAATATCTATTATAAATTGTATAAATATCTATCTATCTTTTATAAATATTGGGGGGGACTTGTCCCCCCTGACCCCCCTAAATGTGCGCCCTTGATCCAATTATTTTGCTGGCTGGGTCAGTGATGCGTGAGAGTTTTATTTTCTGTTTGCTGGTGAGGAAGCTGTACCAAGATATATCCCCACAAATCTTTCTCTGCTTTTTATCAGAGGACATTTTCATAAAATCATTGAAATCATGGCCAGTTACTATAGTAAACATATACTAATTCATTTCGAAGAGATTTATTACAATATTTATTACTGAGTTGTTCACTGCTGTATCTTTCGTTTGCAACCAAGCGTTTCTCATTATTACGCTACGCATGCGTAGAGGACACAGGTTCTCGAAATGTTATGTGGCTGAATCAAGGTCTAGATCCAGGTCAGTCCGGAGTGAAGCACTCTTCCTACGACCAGATGATAAAGGAGCCCTGCGTTCCAATACTCGTATTACCATACTATTTAGTAGGGGAAAAATAATTAGCATGCATATTACATACTTAACTACATACTTTGTAAGGGCAGCTGCAGTTCATACTAAAAGTAAAAAGTATAAGTATGCGATTTGGAACGCAGGGCTGGTGTCTAGTCTGGTCTACTGGATTTAAGCGAATACGGAAGTGTGCAACAGAGAATCCTCTCGCTTTGACTGGACACTTCCGGGAGTTTCAGCAATCCATAGTAACGCCTCCTGGCAACAAGCATGGCCGCCGCATGTACGCTGGTGTGTTGTGAAGAGGAGAGAGAAGAAGATAAAGCGGTTATTGGTGATTATTTCGCATTTGCTGTTTGTGGAGCTCGTTGTAAGAAGAAGGGTTTTGAAATCCCGACAAGAAGCGACCGTGGTGCATCGTACATTCCCATGAAGCAAACGTGTAGACTGTACACGTGGATGCTGCTGCTGGTCTAGCTAGTTAGTCAGGTCACTGCTTCCCAGAGTGGGATCCAGAATTCCCGGGACCTCATTACGATAACCACCAGTTTAATGATAATTCGTATAGTTTACATCATTAACAACAAAACGTCTTTAGCGTAAAACTTGGCTATGGGAGTCCATGACATTACGATTTGTAGATAGTAGTGGTGTGGTAACTGTCTCTGGAGATGACTCCTGGTTGTGTCCAACTGAATCCACTTTGAAGTAGTGCTGGAGATAATTTTTTTTTTTGTGAGATTTGTCGGCTTGACTTGATGTCTGTGGTCAAGGTCCTCATGATTTCTTTCATCCCTACAGTCCAGTTTTCAAATGGCAGTGTCAAAAACGCAGACAAGTTGGACTTCACCTTCTACAAGAACACAGATGAGAGCAACCCCAGGAAAAAGAGCAGACGGATGTTGGTGAGAGAGCGATAGTGTCTTGATTTCTTGCATTATTGTGTGTTTGTTTCTAAGCTATACCCCAGTTGGGATTCATTGTTGTTGCAATGCTGGTTTCATTTTCGGTGTTGTTATGGGCGCTTTAAGTGTTGTTGTTGTTTTTTTTCTCTCTTTCTCTAGGTTGCCGAATCAGGCAGATTGTCCTATGTTGGGAGTAATTTTGGAGTGGGGTCCTTGAAATGCAACAACCTTTGCAAGTGGGTACATTATGCATATTGTAGGAATACATCATCTTTCAAATGTGCCTTTTGTGAGACAGCTACGGAGGATTTAAGAGTAACGTTTGTTGTCTGTTGTCTGTAGGTATTATGTAGGAGTGTTGAACAGACAGACAATGCAGATGGAGGTGCACAGCGCTCAGCTCTTCAACATGCAACCTGTCATACCAGGTAAAAGTAACATCAGCACCCTTGATTACAGTGCATGCCAGGAGGCTGTGTTCAAGGAGTCAGTATGCTTGATCCTTGAATACCAAGTACTGCCACTGTCCAGAAGAATCAACACCTTGCTGAGTATTGCTCACTGCTTGAATGCCATAGACTGCAGCTGTGTGACTGTTTTTTTTTTTTTTTTACCTTATCAGGGGAGACAACAGAGACTGGACAATCTCAGGACAGTAGTCAGACCTACAGAGAGAAGGTTTCGTGATTTCTCATATTTTTAGCTACATGCATTGAACTCAAGATATCAGTTCTCACTTTTTTCTGACCTTGAAATTTAGAATTGTTTACCAGTGCATATTAGCACTGCCATTCTGCACACATACACATTGGCATTGGAACTACTGCTATAATATCTATCTAGGACTTTGCGTTTTTGTTCTCCCAATCATAGTTTAAACTGTGCTGGTCTTTGCGTCCATAGGTTGACTCTCTGATTGAGGCATTTGGTACTAACAAGCAGAAGAGAGCGCTGACCTCCCGCAGACTCAATCAGGTGGGCAGTGAGACCCTGCATCAAGCTGTGGCGAAGGCTGCCAACAGTGTGATTGAGCAGAAGGGCTTGGAAGGTAATACACAGTCACAATTGCTTACCTATCTGGATGCAGTTTCAGTAGTCAAAAAAAAATTCCCTAATATCTCTTGACCATCCTCGTATAAGTCTAAGAAAGAAAATGAAAGAAGAGGGGAAAAGCTAACTTGTAATGTTTTAAATACAGCCGTTTGCTCCTCCTTGGCCTCTCTGAATGGCAGTGTTGTCCTTTTTACTGCAACACCTATCCATCATTCATCCCTCTCCTGTTTTGCCCTCAATCTGTTTTTCTTCTCTCTCCTTAGCCCTGCAGCAGGAAGTTGCTGATACAGAGTCCCAGGGTGATGTAGCATTCAACATGCCTCCCTGCAACGCAGACGCAGACAAACCTGAGGATGTTTACCAGTTTGACGATCGTATCCTTTACCGTAGGCGTGTATTTGCAAGCACATACATGTAAACAAGGGAGTTATAGAGGTCAGAACAGATTATAAAGCCGTGATAATAGATGAATGGAAAGGCATGGCTGTGTATGTTGGTTTGGGTCCCATCCTTATCGATGTCCCAAGTACTGGATCCAGTGGAGTATGGGGCTTTGCAGGAAGCTGGTGACAAGATGGCTTCGCTCACTCCTGCAGAGCTGCAGAAGATGAGAGATGATGGAAGGTATGACACACACAGACACACACATATACATACATACACATATATATACTCATTGCCTGAAATGTTGTAGCAGGCTGCACTGAATATCATCTGGTTTCTTCATTTTTGTTCGCATTTTCCTCTCTGTCCAGGTGTATGTGTGTGGTGAAGCAGCTAGAGACGCTGCCAAGTGATGAGGATGCCAGGGAGAAAAGGACACGATGCGCTTTCTTCCTTTCTCTACTCCTCAAAGTAGCACGGCAGAAGAGCATCACCCGCAAGTGTGAGTACAGTTGTTTGCTGCCAGCATGCATGTTTAGAGGAGTTCAGAGGAGTTCTGTCCCACTTATGTTATTTGGGCACAAACTAATGGTATGTTATGTAAATATTTACAGTTATGCAGGAGGAAGGCTGCCCTCGCATCATCCAGAGCAAACTGATGAAAATGTTCACTGTGGAGACCTTCAACAAGGGCATGTGGGTTGGCAGGAAATATGCCTCTTCTTTCACTTGCTTTTTAAATGTACTTATGCGTTGCAGATGCAGTGTATAATTAAATGCCTCATGAACAGTAATTTCATTTTGATAGTGTGTCTAGAAAATGTTTACTACATAGCATTAAAATGTACAGATGGATGACAAATTAAAGGAAAAACCAAGACAACGCCTGACATGACGAAAGGTGTTAAAGCACCACAAGCAGCCTGAACTGTGTGCGCAGGTGTAGCACCCACCTAGAGAATGCTACAGGCCTGAATGCTGGACCCCTACACCTCCACCTTGGACAGTGTGTGGGTTTTGCATTTAACAAGTTTTATAATACCATGCCGGCTCTGAAATGAAACTTGAAAAATGTTGATGCTGCCTCAAAGCATCCCTTATAAAGGCAGTCTTATTTTAAAAGAAAGAAAATGTAGAGAAGTCTATTAAGAATGTATAAATGACTTTTTTCCTGGCTCATTATTATTTAGGTTGAATTTGGTCTGCTGTACATGTACACATGAGCATTCCTGTGCCTTACCTTTTCTAACAGGGTCCAGAACATGGTGTCTACAACAATGCGTGCCAAAGTGGCAGCATACTCTTTAGCCCTACTGCTGCATATGGGTCACATGACTGCCAACCTCACACTGCTGCACCGTGATCTGGGAATCACAGAGGCCAGGTAAGAAGTCAAGGTCAATGATCCAACTGGACCGTGAACACCATCCATTGCATTGTTTTGTCAGGCTGTACAAATGATTATTAAATTATGTAAACCACTGTGTGTATGAGGAACAAGACTCAATAAGACTCAATATGGCAGCACAACTGACTCCTGTATGCGTTTTCCTTCTAGAATGGTTGAAGTTGCCAAGATGATGGGGCTGACACTCAGTAGGCCTGCCAGGGTGAAGGCTGATGACAGTGAGCTGCGAGATGACCACAGACTGGCCTCACTTGTTCTTCCTCTGGTCAAATATGAACAGCTCACAGAGAGAAGGAAACGCAAGAAAATGCGGTAGAGACTGAGATGGGGGAAAAATCAAGAGATGTGATCTTTGAAAAACCTCAAAGCATAGTGTGCTTATTAATGTATGGTGTAAACAAATAATAAAAAAAGCTCACTGTACAAGATACAGTAAGTGTTGAGCTGCGATCAAATTCTAAATGCTTGACTTCTATCTCAGATGGTCAAAAGAAAAGGGCGCTATTTGCAGACATCAAATATTACACATTCAACATTGTTTCCTTCTACAACTGTCTAGTGTGTGTGTGTGTGTGTGTGTACTGACTGCACATTCAGCCTCTATTACAGTTGTCTGAAATCATCACTGGACCTCCTTCAATGAATATCGCAAATGAGGCTCAAAAAGAAAAAAGAATCACATTTTTGAACAAACTAATTTACAGGACAAATTCAAATTGCTGAGATGAAATGGTAGACTTGCCTGGGCTAAATCAAGTTTTGTTTTTTTTTGTTTTGTTTTTGGTATGCTGGAGTACCGTCTACTTGCCCACAGGATTCCTACTGAAGAGGATACATGCGGTTTGTTTCCTCATAGTTCTGTGTCAGATTGCTCAGGGTGCAGCCTCATTCTTTGGCAAGGATGACGCTGCCATAACACTAAGTGTGAGGAACAAAAGTTTGGTGGTGTAACTGATTCATGTGTTTCCTCTCTGTCCTCTGGGAGGAACAAGGAAATGTAGTTGAGATTGCAACACCCTAAAAGACGACTGGCAAAGAGATGAGATTAAAAAAAAAAAAAAAAAAAAATTCAATAAGTCTTTATCAATGTATTGGGTAAACAAAGATTAATTCTGAGTTATACATTTTCGCTCACTATAAAAAGATAGAAAAAGCTGTGTAATGGGCTGTAAACAAATTCTAGATGACTGAAGACAAAACATATAGGCACAATTTGTAGACATTACATATTGCACATTCAACTTCTTTTTCCTTCCACAACTGGCTATTAGCAGGTGAGTCTGTTTGTGCTGACTGTGCAGATCTAGCCTCTTCAAATAGTCTGCAATGATCACTGGATCTCTCAATGAATATCACAAATGAGGCTAAAGAAAGGAAAAGAGGGTCACATTTTCCAAACCATCTAATGCAAGACATTAAAGTAGCTGTGACCCATGTACATAGACTCACCAGAGAACAGCACAGCTCTGTGCAAGGGGCTAAAGCTAAGGTTTGTTTTTTTTGTTGTTTTTTTTTTGCATATACACTTCATATTATGAAATATTTTCTAGCTAGGATCAGTGCACTAATGAAAAACTCAAACAAGGCACAGCTTTACTTCAAAATGTGCTGTTAAAAGTGGGCATTTTGAAGCCTTCACTACTGCTAAGACTTCCAAATAATGTCCACTTGAACTGCTGTTTCAGAATTCACTGATGAAACTGATGTAAATCTGCAGCAGCTGCCATACACATGATAGTGAAATCTGCATATAAAAAAACTTGAACTTCAATACAGTTAAAGCTTTGAGTATGTTTAAAATGCTGAGTAATGCTGATACAGGTGGATCTCAAAAAAATAGACTATCATGGAAAAGTTCTTTTTTTTCTGTAATTTCATATATTCCAGATTCATTACATAGTGAAATATTTCATGCCTTTTTTTGTTTTAATTTTCATGATTACTGCATATAGTTCATGAAAATCAAAAATTCAATATCTCAAAATATTAGACTACATAAGAGCAATCGAAAAAGGGTTTATAAAAATGTTGCATCAACCTTCTGACAAGCATGTTCATTGATGCATGCAGTACTTGGTTAGGGCTCCTCTTGCACAAATGACTGCATTTCTGCGGTGTGGCATGCAGGTGATCAACCTGCGGCACTGCTGAAGTGTTATGGAAGCCCAGGCTGCTTTGATAAGGCCCTTCAGCTCATCTGAACTGTATATAATGTTTGTTATAACCACCCCTAAGTATGTCACTTCCTTTTTAACCAGAAGCTAACACAAATCATCACATGATGGTATTTGCTCTTTTACAGCTCTTTCCCATGATATTCAAATTTTTTGAGATGCACCTGTATGTGTGGAGTTCCATACTTAAATAAGTTCAGTATTTTTCCACATCTGATGAGTGCACTGGCAAGGTATTATAGGATTACAAAAGTTGGGTTTCACATTGTGAAATGATGGGAGATGGATGGTTCCTCAAGTGGTGATAATCCGTCACAGCTTGGTTCTTCTTCAGTGGTCACTCCACTCTTAACTGAAGGGCATAATTTTGAAGGTCTTCTCTGAGAAAAGTCAGAGAACTAGGCCTTTAACCCAGTTCAGATTCTCCTCCTGTTGAGGTCACTCATAGTGGTTTGTTAAGTGCTTGCCAGTGTTCACAGGATGGAGCAGAACATACTGCCATTGTTATGGCACCCACTTTCCACAGTGGCACTAATCCTGGTGGTCATAGAGACTGCAAGTCGGGACGGGTATCGGGATGAAGATGGGCCAGAGGGAGGTTCAGCAATTGGGCGAGGGGAAGGGTTTTCCAGAGCCCAGGGAGAGGCAGAAGAAAAGCTACAAAGCCAAGGAAAGTAAATATTAACTGTTGAAATGATACATTTTCACACAAAACAAAGCTTGAAGTAAGAACTTACTCAGCATGGCTAGTTAACTGGTGATCTCTGGCCCTAATCGTGCCTTTCAGTCATTTCAAATATGCCCTTTGATCGACTCTGACCAACTAATAAACACAAACAATATCAATTTAAACTATAATTTATGTGTTCTGTGTAATTTTCCAACAATTTCTATTTGTTCAGTCCTGTTGGTGCTAACAGCTAGTGTGAGTAAATACCTGCATCCTACAGTCAATGTTTATGACAACCAAGAGACAACCTTCAGCAAGTTCTTGTGTTCCGCTACTTGCACTATTGCCAGGAAGCTAGTTTTCCTACCCAGCTGCCAAAATGTTTCTCTCCAACAAATAAATAAATAAATGAAATGATGATGAAAACAGGCCATTGCAAACAGCAACATATTTTGTGATTATTGTGCACTGAAAACATCTTTGCTGAAGAAAGTCTAATTTGAAGTAGCATGTCATGCAATGCGAGCTTGGAACAAAAATTAGAAATTGAAAATGTATATCCTTTCTGTCCATTTCAATTTCATTATATAGCTTCCAAGACTAAAATAACAGAATAGCCTTATGCTAAAGTATCAACATCACTGTACAATAGACACCAAACATGCACAGAGGTGAATGGGAGGCAGTAAGAGGTGAGGATAGCAGAAGAAACAGCATGCTGAGTGCAGACATCAGACCCACTGATGGTGTTTGCAGCTATGGCACATTTTCTTGGTTGCCTAGCTACCTGTTACTGTGCTTCAGAATGCTGTTGTTGCGCAGCACACAGCTCTCATTGCCAGGGTCCGTGTGTAGCAGTGTTTTTTTGTTGCCAGGGTGGCCCTGGAACAGGAGATTGTCATGAACAGTGCCCTTTACTGCCCCTAGCACGGCGATGCCACACCCCTGTGTCGGCTGGACACGGTTACGCAGCACCTACAGCACAGCAATGATACAGGCACAAAAATATAATGGCAAAGTAGAGCAGGGAAGCACATGCATGCATGGAGTAACCTGTCAACAAGAGGTGTCCCACCCACAGACACACCAGGCCACCAGCGAAGAGGCAGGACAAGCCACACAGAGAAATGTTAGGTTACTTCTAATACAGGGCAAAAAAATAACAATACCAACAAAGTACTGCTTGCTTGTTTATTACATTTACTTAACCAGGGACAATGCACAATAAAATTAAGTCCCATAATAATGAATTATTTAAACATTTACATTAGCAACCCTAAACCCTGTCACTTGAGTAATTGGGTTAAGTGCAGAATCTGAATATCAATATGTGTGTGAGTCATTTTTTTAATGTGTTCAGAGCTCAGTCCACTCACCTTGACATCAGCATAGCCAGACACCTGAATCCCGTATCCACGGTTACCAACCACATCATTCTCCCCAATCTGCCCATCACCACAGAAACTGATGCCGTGGCCACCGTTTTTGTAAATGCCGTTACCACGGAGCTCCACCCGGCAGTCCCTCTCCACTGTGACACCACCTCGTGTGTTGTTAAGGATGCAGTTTGTAACCAGCCGTGTCAACTGATTGCTCTGCAGCACTGCAATTCCAGTGCCACGGTTACTGTTTACGAGGTTAGCAACAACATTCAGTGGCTCACTGCTCTTCACATACAAACCTACCGCTACAGAGAGGGAAAGAGAAGAGTGAGAGAGAAAAGAAGGGGAGTGAGTGACCACTTGAATTTGACAGTTTATGTAATACCCACCATCAGGTCAACCACTGCAGAGGATCTTGATTACCTCCATTGTAGCTCATGCAGTTGCCCTCTACCAAGGCCACACTGATGGAACGACGGGCAGAATGGCGTTCATCCTCACTGTCCAGATCGCTCTCCCATGCAAACAACTCTCCTTCCTCATTCAAGTTCTCCTGCCCTCTTCGTCCCCCCTCTCCTCCTCTCCTTTCCCCTGCATCAACCGCTTCGTGGCCTGGCCAGCTCCCCTGTCTGGCCTCTTTGTTCTCGGGGTCCTTCCGGCAGAACACGGCGAGCCCATACATGCTGTTGTGGGTGATGTAGTTGCCAAGGAGCTGTGGGAGGCTGGAGGACATAACCCAAACACCACAGCCTTTGTTACCTAAAGAAACCACAGGCAGAGAGGAAATAGAACATCAGAATAGGTAAAAGGTACGAGACCAAGAGAAGAGCGATAACCTAGATGATGGCACAGATTATGAAAAGTTATACTAAAAATAAACCTTCAAAATGTTTCTCTCTACTTTTTCAGCTGTTTCTTTATGTGAATTTTAAAGGCCTTAATATCAGTGAGTCAAACTTGGCTGTTATGTTAGGATATCTTAGGATACAACCAGGATGAAATTACTCACAATAAATGTAGTTTCCCTCTATAAGTCCGCGGCCCCTCTCCCCCACCACCACCCCATCTGAGTAGCCATGGCAGATGTGATTGTTCCTCAGAATGGGGTCACCTCCTCTACGGATGTCCACACCGCCCCACTGGTTCTCTCTGATCACGTTCTCTAGGATCGGATGTATCAGAATGTAAAAAGACAAGTGTTTGTTACTACTACAAGCAGTGCTTTGATATTCAGTGGGTGGCAAAGTGGTGAAGAATAACTGAACCCATCAAGCATGCTGATGTATGAGGTAGACAATGAAGTGAGAAACACCCACTTACACACCTGTTATTGTCCCTCTGCCGTTCTCATTTACCGCAATTCCTGCTGCTTGGCCCTGGAAGATGAGATTCCCACTACCAGAGAGAATGTAAGTCTTAAATCAAGACTGAGGAAGGAGCAAATATTAAACTTCACTAACTGTACAGTCAAGTGTGCATTTTGGACATTTTGGAAGGAATTAGCAGATTGAGTGTGATCTAAGAAGACAACACTGTAATAGCAAACTAATTATGTAAAAATACAAACTTCTAAAAACAGTCTTCAGCAATAAATCTTTTGACGTCAATTCAGTCATTCATTACAAAAAGGAAATACTTCTTGATATGCACACCGTGACTAAAGATTGAGAATTCCAACATGTTCCTGTGTAAATCAAGACATTTCTGCGGTCCCATCTACCTGACCACTGGATTCCCGCTGAAGAGGATATAGACACCTGCTTCCTTGTTGTTATAGATCTGGTTACTCCGAATGGAACCCTTTCCATTTCCAAGGACAACAACACCAGAGCGCAAACCGCTGTGTATTCTGTTACACTGTGGAAGAGGAAAGGCAGAAGCAAACAACAGAAAGGGAGTAGAAAAGCCCATCAAAGTAAGAGCAGTCAAACTGGGGATATAATAACATTGTCAGCATACAATAATATAATACTGACAACAATATTATATCTCATTCACAGAAAATATGCATCACTGTCAGTGTGTGTCCCAAACACCTCCAGTTAATTATGTGCATCTCCCCATTTGCACCAAGGTTTGCTATGACATACAGTCCAATTAGATGCAAAAAAAACAAGTGTGCATGAATAGAAAACAGGATGCATTTTACATTTTAAAGTAGTTACATGTATAAAAAAAAAAAAAAAAAAAAAAAAAATTGTGCATCCTGGAGGCATTTACACCTGGACTTTGAATAAGCTGACATTGCTGTCCAATCAGGCAGACTAAAGCAAGTGTATATGAACAGGACTTTGGGTGCATTCTGTCAGAGTGCAGTGTGAGCTGGAATGTAATTAGCTCTGTGACCAGGCTAATAGCATGTCTATTGTGAGACAGCCTGAGAGCAGTTACCAAGATGATAGGGTTGGCTCCTTTGCGGATGTCCAGCCCTGCCTCTCCATTGGAGTGGATGTTGTTTTCTGCAATGAGGCCCTGGGCAGAGAGACGCAGGAACACACCGGATGCACGGCATTCGCTCACCTCGTTTCGCAACATCACTATCTGAATGACACAGAAGAGAGAGGGAGCTCAAATAACATATCAAATAGGCAACTGCTGCTTAATTACTGTTGTCTTGGCTTCTTCCCTTTGATAGAAATTCTTCAAAAGGAATCATATAAAAAACAGGACAAGTCCCTTACAATATAACATCTAAATGCATTCTTGTACAACCAAGTGACTTTACATAAATATGAACAGATTGGAAAAAGTTGTTGTAAGTGATTGTATTTACTGTAGCATTCTGGATACAGCGGACAGCATAGTTCAGCCCACGAAACACATTCCCCTCCAGCCGAGCCTGCCCATAATTACACAAATGCACACCACCCTTCCCCTCCCGGAAGAGGCAGCGCCTCAGGATGCAGCCCTGAATGGATGCTGCCAACATCTGAGCCTCTGGGTCCTTCTGTAGCTCTTGCTGAAGGGAGAGAGGTTGATGTGCCACAGAAGGGGGGTCAGGAGAGGAGGCTGGTGGCAGAGAGCCATCTGACCGGGGCTTGAGCAAGTGGGACAGGCCGTGATGGTCACAGGGGAGTTTGTAACCCAGTGTAAATGGGCGGTTGATGTTGCTGGTTTTCTCTCCTCCGTGCTGCTCCTCCTCCCCCTCGCTGTGCTCACCATCACTCCAGCCATCCTCGATCACTGTACCCTGACACATCGATTCCATCCCGGTCTTTCTAGGCCAATCTTCTTTGCTCACATCCCGCACCATGACATTAGCATGTGGAAGCTTGGGTTCACCAGTGGCCTGAGGGCCTCTGGGTGAGCCATTACTCCCAGGCAAGCCACAAGATGGAAACGTTCGAGCAAGGGCAGCCAAGTGTTTGCAAGCCCAGTTCCTTTCTGACACTGGAGGCCCTTCAACAGTCACAGAGGCTGTGTCACTTCCTGAGAAGTCACAACTGTCTAATAAACTGAGCGCAACACCCAGTAAGTGGGCAGAGCTGCCCTGTGAGAAGGAGCAGAAGCGTGCCTGGCAGGTTCCTGGGCCTCGGACTTGCAGCTGAGCTCCTTCAAAGTTACAGTTATCCAACTGGACATGACCCCATGATGTCTAGAGCAAGGGAAAAAGATAAAGGTGGAGGAGTCAGATAGACACAGCATGAGAAATAAATGTAACGAGACAGGATGCAGTGAGGATACTGTAGCATACTAGTTCATGTAAATCCATCAGAATTACCTTGACGATTTTATCCATAGAAACAATCATGACAGCTGTTGCATCATCTCACCTTGTAGACCACGGTGGAGAACCAGGCTGGCATAAAGACCAGATTACACAGCCTGGCCGTAGGACACTGCTGCTCCACACACACCAGCAGGGACACTTCGCCCAGCTGGCCCAGCCCAACCAGCTCCACAGGCACCTTCAGCGCTACTTCAGCCTGCTCCTCATAAACTCCTGGGTGAAGAACCACTCGGTCATATGGTCCAGCCACCCCGAGGGCACCCCTCAGGGTCTCAAACTCACATCCAGACCCCACGTGCCAAACCCTGCGGTCTTTCCTACGCCGAAAGAAGTGGAGGCACGCAGAGGACTGGAGCTCTGGCCCGTTCTGGGTCCAGGTGCGGGTGGCCAGGGCATGCTGCTTCAGTGCCTCCCGCCATGACGGGGGCTCCAGGTGGGGGCGACTGGGCCAATTGGGGTGTCGGCACTCCAGGCAGCCCAGACAAAGCTGTCTCCAGCGAGTGTTATCCAGAGAGAGAATGAGCTCTCTCCAGGCACGGCACACCAGGCAGCAGCGGCCCAAGTCAGGAAGAGGCAGGTAGGCCAGGATAACCCTCCAGAGCTCTACAGGGAGGCTACCCACCTCCATGGCAGCAGAGACACCACCTCACTAACCGGGGGGGGGGGGGGGGGGGGGGGGGGGGGGGGGGGGACAAGGGGAGGGGCAACCTGGAGAGAAACACACAGGGATGAAGCAACAGGAAACCGCTAGCGACAACCGTTATACGATGACAAAAACAATATGTGCATGACGGGGTCTGATTTACAGAAGGTTGCACAAATACATAACAAATTACGCCGCCAGAGTAATTAGTTTGATGACTTAACTGAAAACACTGGGGGGGGAAATCACTAGAATGAACTACCAACTACTCATAGGACGCTTTCTAACGAATATTAGCTACTGTCTACGATGGGGGCTGCAAAAGCAATATCCTCGTATACTAGTTTTTGACAGTTATGATGCATGCTAACGCTAGCTGTCCCGTAAATCGAGCAAAACCGCAGAAACGGAGTAAAAATCCATTTCCGTGGAGGCGCCGACGGCAGCGAAAACATCTGGTCATGTTACGTTGGCATTTGTGATGTCTTACCTTTTAACAAGCAGGGTAGAAATCAGCACATGTCTGTTTCACGTTCAAAGAGGCGACTACATGTCGACGAAAGCCGCTTCTGGGTCGATAGGAGAGCCATCACCGGGGATGTGCCAGCGAATGGCTCGGACATTTCCTCACACTCTACGGCAATAGCACGGCCCAAACACAGCCAAAAAAACAATGAACGGGTCCACCTTCCGGTTCTGTAGAAGTGGGCGTCAACCCCGAGGCTGGAGGCTCACAGCCGACAGACCGTGTTTTGGATGCCGGTGTTCTGATCTTCCCTTTGGATAGTGTTTTATTTATGTAGTAAAAAAAAAAAAAAAAAAAATACCAAACCCTGTATGAAGCGACAGACAGAAGCGAAAAAATAATGGGTTAGGATTTTTTGAAAGTATTATGTGTGTGGGTTTTGGAAATCCACTGTAGATGATCAATACAAAACTTGATTTAAGAAGAAGAAGGGGAAAAAAGCCATTCCAATCCATAACTCTCTTCAATTACATCTTGTTAAACATGACACGCTGTATCCCATTCACACTAACCAAATCAAGCAGAGTCTACACCATGGGCTTGATGTGTAAATTAGATACTTATTAAATTTATTCTGTTTTGTCTTACACTGTTTGGTTAGTCTTGTTCCTTTAAATTGCTGGCTAAAGCAGCTTACACATTTTTAAAAATAATTCGGCATGCATATTGTGCTTATTGTGTAACAAATGACTGTTGTATTTGTTGTATTTGGCTTCACATTACACTCAAGACCATTTATTTTAGATAACACATTCACACATGCAACCCCTGTGTATTTGATCAAATCAGTTTCTGGAAATACACAAACCCTCCCACAACAAAGGATTGCATAACTGTATGATTGTATTTCCATAGTGTTTACATTAAAATGCTCTGAATAGTAGGCTAGTCATTCCAAACGTTATTAACGGGGTTAGATAGATGAAGATAGATATAGAAAATGACAACTCCTTTAGGTGACGGTGGTTGTTGCCTTAAGTCATAAGAAAAAAACAGAGATGTTGGTGGCGACATGTGTACCAAGTTAAATACATTACATTAAAGTGCATACTAAACTACATTCAGTGAAAGCAATGCTGTTCTTAGTCTGATGATGCTGCTGCAACCTGTTTCGTTGCTCCAGGACACCACGCCCATCCCGGACAGGTGAGTGCTTGTCACGTGACCAGGACAGGGCCTTTATATTGGTGCGTACCTGCGCATCCTCTCGTATCAGGACACTCCGGAGAGATGTGTGTGCAGGTGAGGAAGGGCTGCGAATGGCAACAGGAAATGTGTGTAGTCAGCTTAGCCCAGTGTGTGTGTGTGTGTGTGTGTGTGTGTGTGTGTGTGTGTGTGTGTGTGTGTGTGTGTGTGTGTGTGTGTGTGTGTGTGTGTGTGTATGCTCGGTGTATGAAATGTGAATGCGGACGAAATGCAGAGGACCAAAATGCAGTGAAGAACATAAAACCTTCACATAACCACAGGAGATTCTTTTTGTTGACACCTGTTAGATCTGTGTTACCTGTCCTTAAACAAAAACAACAATGCCAAAGGGATATTCTGTCAAATAAATGAAAAGGATGACATATCACAGTGCAGATACCACATATGAAATATGTCCAGGTTTATTTAGAGCCCAATTCAGTTCAATTCAGTTTAGTGCCTTTATTGTCATTGCACAGTGTACAGTGAAATAAAGCTTTTTCAGTGGATCTCGTTAAAAACACACACATGAGAGACTATAATAAATAAGTAAAAACAACAAGTCTGTAATAAGACAAGTCTATAAATAAAAGGCAGACAATACAAAGAGTATATTGTACATACCTGCTCATACTGCACATACCAGTGCATATTGCAAATAGCAGAATAAGTGTGGTCAGTTATTAGAGTTAATTTCTCTGATGGCGGTTGGATAAAAACTGTCAATATCACTGTTTACAATCTCAAAGGGTTTTTCCATGCCCAGATGTTTTACAACAGACAGGACAACCTACAACCACAAGGCAGGGTTTAAAAAAGAATAATAGATTCTTAGATTAGGCTACAGCTTAGATTACATCAGAGAAATGGAGATGTTAAAAGTCTTTATTCAGTCGCTTAGGAGAGAGAGTTTCAAGCCTGAGAAGCCAGTAAGTTTCCCTTCTGAGAAGGTGTCAGTCGATAATCTCCCCTATGACGGCCCAGCTTCGCATGTTCAGTGCCCATACAGCATAGAGAAGAGGCAAAATGACGACAGGAGTTGAGATGTCTTGCACTAGTCATTCTGGTGTGTTCCTCTGGGTGGCACTTTTGTGCTCACTGGTCCTTGTGGTGAGATGTACACACTGGAGGCCACAAAGGCAAGAGAACATGTCGCTAACGTTAGATGTATTGCATGTGATCCTGATACACATTTGCCAGATGAAGGGTGAGAAAAGTTGTCTTCCTTTAAGTGTGTTGCACTGGGCATGGCATAAGCAAGGGAAACAACCAGGCTTAGGAGTACAGAATGGAGGCAGTGCACAGTAATGGTCTGATCTTACAATAAAGTCTGATATTGTCCCTCTTTCCTTTGGTGAAAGTTATGCCCAACCATCTGATGTGAAAATGTGCCAGTGTTTATGTGCAATGGACTTAAGACACTTGAGTTAGGACTGCCTTTTCCAGCCAAGGCTGGGAACAGTGTCACAGCAGGAAGCCATCCCCCCATGTCTCTTAGTTCGCTGTTGAAATCTTCCTCTAGTGCACATCCCTCTGACTGTATGGGAGCCCTTGTGCGACATGAGTTGGGTGAAAACTGAGCATGCAACAAGGTGTTTACATAAGGTAGTCTCAACTTTTTGTTCCCGTTTTAGAATGGACACCTCATGGAAACTGATGTTAGATTGAATAAGGTTAGAGATAAATGACAGAGATGACATACAGTGATTCAGATGTGTAACTATGTCAAGGAGGGAGTCTTTAGGACCAGACCAGAAGAAGAAAATGTCATCAATGTATCTGAGCTAAAGTTTAATGTAGGCTTTAAAGGGATTGTCAATTAGCTGCAGCCCCAATTAAGGAGCTGCAGCCTTCCATTGCCCCATTTGAACGTCGATTCATGGGAGTATCTGAAGGGTTTCCCTTCTGAGCAACATGGATGTTGATGACCCCTCTGCAAAGCTGCTTTCAGATCAGCTTTGGACAAGTAGCATGAAGAGAGACATGTGTTGTTGAATTTGTTCATTTTTATTAATATTTTGCTTACTTTAAATTACTTGGATCAGCATTTAATACCATCTATGCTTATATTGCTATTATTATTATTATTATTATTATTGCATTTTTCAAAGCTTATTTCTGTAAACTTTAATGAGTGATTACATGAACCAGGAGATAAAAAGAAAGGTAACTGTAAGCCAGCGGAAATTAGTTTACTGTATTAGAGGGGTAATTTTGCTGAGAATTCTTGACACCCTGCCAGCTTAAGTCTGCAAAAAAAAAAAAAAAAGCCAACTGAGACACCAGGGAGCCTCCATAAAGACCTTGACAAATGCATCCCTTTTGAATATGCTGATTTCACACCGTTTAGTCCAGTCTTAGTGAACAGAGCTGAAAGAGCCCTTTGGGGTTTAGTTCTAGATGTCAATCAATCAATCAAATCAAAGATGTGAAACTTTGAATCACATTGTAAGGCAGGACCCACACCACTGTCACCAACTTGTGTCCTCCATTTGTGCCGTCAACGTCTGTCTGTGGTGAAGAGGAAAAAAGCTTCACACCTATCAGATTGTCTGTAAGGAAAGGGCAAACTATTAGTATCTACTGTTACTCAACATAATTTTCTAAGAGGTAATTTCCTTGACACACAAGAGCGGTGAGACCATCACAGGTATTAAGCCCAATTTAAAAACAGGCTGTAACATGCAGTGTTTCATTGTTCACTGTTCACTGTTCAGTCATTAGACTCAACAGAAACTGGAGGCGCAGGCGATACAAGTCAGTCAAATTGAGGTGAGTGAGGCGAGCATGAACTTTGGATCAAAGAAGTGGCCCATTTCATATCCTCATAACTAGATTGTTCCAATGATTGTGCAAAACTGATGACGAATTTCACACTGAAAGAAAATCAGCCTTCTGAAATCGTGCAAAACGCTAGTATAAATTGATTCTACACTGTAAAGATTTTACTTTTCATTTGATAAAGGCTACAAACTGATGCTGGTTCCTCGATGTTCCTGTCTCCCCAGTCTCTCCCTGTGGCACAGAGGGAGGTTTAGTTTAATGGGGCACTCCACAGAAAGTGGAGCACAGAGTGAGGTTTCCTGTCTTTTGTGTTGTAGCAGATACTGGCTATTTTGAAATGAAGGGATTTATTGACTATCTGATGTTCACTTGATGCACCACGGGGCACAATTTATAATATTGTATTGCACACAAAGCCCTTATTTGTGTTTTTTTACACTGTCATAAAAAGGCAGTCTCCATCCTGACCGACAGTTTATCAGGTGATCTGCATCTTAGAAATAACAATGAAACCCTGCACTGCAGATTTCTTCTATGTTCTACCACTCTAGTATCTTGATGAATGAATTTGCCGACACAGGACTGCTGTTTACATTTTTCCACAAAGTTATACTGATGACTTGGATGTTTATTACAGAGCAGTTTGATAGCTGATAGCTGACTGATAGTGACAGCTTTTGTATCACTACACTGCCATCTCCTGGTTAGGTTGCAAGACACCATGGGGAAACAACCAACCATCAGAAAAAATGCCACAGCAAACTCATCTATCTTCAGTTTTGCATATCATTGAAAATATCCGCATGAATTTCAATAACAATACATTGGTGTGGTTTTCACATAACATTTTCATTTGTACGATTTCAGCTGTACATTGTTATCTAAATATGGAGTGCACACACCGTATTTAACACCTTATCATAAATTCTCTCATTTTAAGTTGCATTTTCCTTATGTCACTGATAACATAGAAAAAAAAGAGCAAAACTCCCACTCCACCTTCAACTTCCTGTGTTTATGGCCCAGTCATCCACAGCATTTGGCATGAATTGGTTTACTGTAATTTTATTGTTTTTCTTTGGGATCACATCTTTGGGAAATGATCATATTCTCTACCACAAATCAGCAACACCTGGCTGGGTCCTGACTAAATTTTCATGGAATTTATTTCAATCATTTAAAGAAAAAAAATTCAAATTGTTTTTTTGTTTGTTTGTTTGTTTTTGTTCGTTTGTTTTTGTTGTTGTTGTTGTTGTTTTAGCAAGATTCCATTTTAAATCTTATTTTATTTTACGCCACTTAGTAAAAAGAAAGAAAGACAGAAAGACAGAAAGAATGAAAGAAAAAAGAAAAAAGAAAAGATAAGAACAATTTGCCTCAAGATACGAAAGCAGTGAGTCACTGTTAATTGTTTAAAGTTTTCCTGGTTTGGAAAGTGGAGATGTGTGTGTGTGTGTGTGTGTGTGTGTGTGTGTGTGTGTGTTTCTGTGTGTGTGCTTCTCACCACATTCTCAACAGTAGAGACCCCAAATATTAGGTTTCCATGCTAAGTGTAAGACAATGTTTCACAAATAAATACATAGCTGCTTTGAAAGTTTAACTACTTTTTGACAATTTTATTTTACTGCACAAAATATTTGTTGGGTCTCTCGGGACAAGCAGTACCTCCAAATGTTGGACCTCGTATGAAAAAGGCTGGAAACTGCTGGATTAAGATACACAGCAGTTTCTAATAGGATCGTGAATTAAAGTTTGGCTGATCTTTCCTTCCTCTCTGCATGCTACTATCCATAAAAAAATACAAAAAAAAATCCTTACAGAAACACTAAAAGATATCAACTTGAAACCCAGATGTACAAGTTATTTGACATCATTTTCTTAAAAACAAATAGAAAATTTATTAAAACCCCTTATTAAGAACTGCACATGAACCACATCATTTCATTCATTTATTCAATCACTTATTGCAACTCCATGATGAAACAAACAAACAAACAAACAAACAAACATATAGAGATAAATATAGTATCAAACTGCAATATTTGAAATAATGGTTCTTCGATATACACTGTTATATTGAATGACATGTACCCTGTATCTGTGGTTGATAATCTTATTTGTTGGGAGGTAACAGATAAATACCTCAGTTTCTATTCTTTGAATCAATACAGAATATAAATAAAAAGGCATTAAAAAAAACATTTTACATTTACCTTGATTTCCATTTGAATATAAGTATACTGAAGAGAAATAAAAGGCAAAAAAACAACAACTTTAAAGTAATAAGACATAATGTCTGAAGGATAAAAGTAATGAATCTGTCTCACTCTGCCTTTGGTGCTTTCTGACACTCACCACAATGCAAATTTGGTTTACTGATCAGACCCAAAACTCCAGGTTGCATTGAGAGGCATTGCTGCCACCTGGAACCAAGCAAAATGAATCTCTGCAATACTGCTCCATCTGTGCAACCCGCCAATTCATTTTGCATGAACATCTGGTTAGAGTGGTGATGAAAATCTCTCCACGAGGATGACTAGAAACTTCTCTCCGTTTCATGTAAGAGCCATATCTGTGAAGATGTGCTCCTCAAGGATTCGTCCTATAGAGAAAAACTTACATGTCAGAAAAAAGTCTGTCATCTGGCACACAGGAGATGAAAAGAGATACCAGCACAGGTTTTACTTGAGGTGTATAAATTAACTTTGTCTGGACATATGAATAGAAAAGATTAATTTCTTAAATATATGGATTTAAAAATGGGCACAATTTGAAAATGAAAACAATAGCTTGGAGCTGAATGTCATTGTAACTGAGTTCCAATTTTAACTATAAATTTAAATTTGGTGTTCCATTAAGTTTTCTTTATTCATACTGAGCTGTTGAGACACGGCTCCAGACTCAATGTCTTTTTTGATCAGTGTTTTTTTTTTTTTTTTTTTTCCTTAATGTTTGCAAAAACTGTCTAATGGCTAACTGGCTGTCTGGGCAGTTAAATGTTTGGGAAAAAAAGTGAATAATTTATATGATTTCTTCCAAAGAAATCTGAAAATGCTAATGTAAATGCATGTGCTGTATTGTATAGATGTCGATCCAGTACAGACAGCAATTTTGCAGCAATATTGTATGGGTGAGGCAATGAAGGTCAGCTGAAGCCTAACATCAGCCAGATCAATGAAGTTAGCTGGCAAGATGCTACAGGCTGAGATTTAGGTCATTTTGCACCCATGTAGTTAACTCATTACTGACAAAAATAATAATAGCACTAATTTCTAAATTCCTAAATGTCAACTTACAGACTTTGTACATTATTGTAATTACAGTATAGGCTACTACCTTGTCCTTGACTTGATTAAATTGATTAAGAAAACACATTGTCAAGCACAGAGAACTGCAGGGTGGCTGGGAAAACAGAAAGGCACACAGAGTCATGAAAGACATATGGACTTACCCTGCCAATGTCTTCTCAAGGACTCTTTTGACCCAGGGGACGTTGGGGTCCAGACAAACCAGCAAGCCGCTTCCTTTAAGTGTGGCTCTGCAGGACCAAAGACAGAGCAGAGACAAAGTGAGGCTGCAAGCTGCCAGCTGGCCAAGGAAAACACTGCCAACAAGACTAGATTTCAATATAATATTACACCAGGTCCACTAAGAAGCAGTCAGTTGTTTCAGCCACAGTTAGTCAGTGTTGACAGGTTAATGTAATTGTTTAACTCGGGTCTTACATGATCTCAACTTCTTCACAGTGGGAGTTAGCAGGGATCACCTCCAACTTTTCTATGTGACGGCCGATGGGCTTTCTCTCCTTGCTGATGCACCGACAGCGCAGATTCATTCCCTGCTCCCCCAGACCAAGCCCTGAGGGGTGAAAGGTCGCAGGAGAGGTCATATGCCACTGAGGTTGCCATAGTCAGAACAAATGTTAAAGCTGAGATGAAGCATTGACACTGGTTGTAAAATGCATATCATAAACAGATGGACAGAGGTATAACCATAATGATCACCATGTAATTCTATGAATTATATGACAGAGGGTTAGAAACTCACCCACAGTGATGGTCAGGAAAGCAAGGAGTGCCACAGCGGTGATGGTAGACATATCTCTTCTGAAGCTGGAATGAATGGCAGCACACACACTAACAAGCTCCTGAAAGGATCAGACTCTGTTTGCAATTTTTTCTCCCTTTTGCTTTGCTATAAAAATAACAACAGATGGTTTTTGCCTGTGATTTTCACGACCTGTCAAATCTGATTTTAATGACTGCTGAAATGTCAGTAGCATGGAAAAGTATAAGTTCAAACTGCTCTTCACTCAGTAACACTAAATTTTGTGGTAAATCTCATCTGCCAGCCTTCTCTGTCTTGTTTCCCTCCCTCTCCTTCTGTTGCACTGCACTGTGTGGGCGCAGCACTTTATAGTGCACAGCAGTGACTTGGTGTCTGTTGCGACATCAGTTGGATATAAGGAAATTCATTCTCCTAAAGTCAAGACTAAGCTATAATACTAGCCTAGTGCAGGAAACAAGACACTTTTATTTTATTGGTGACATGTAATGTTTGATTTATAGTAATTACACAGACAGAAGCGCACATCTTGTTGCCACTTGAAGACTGTCACTTGATAACACTGAAGCAAGTTGTGCTTTTCCTTTTTGTCTTAAAAAAATCCTTTTTGTTGCCTGTCATGTTGCATTTTAATGATACTACTGCTATGTAGCACCGCCCTTTGTGATATGAGAGAGTTTGCTCTCTCTCTCTCTGTCTAAATATATGTGTGTGTGTGTGTATGTGTGTGTGTGTATTTTAACAGTACCTCTCTTATTTTTTACACTTGCAATATTCTCGTTATTCATTTTGTTTATTTATACGTTTAATTAAAAAGAGATTTACTATAGTAATAACTTCCCTGTGTATTTTTTGCATCATAATTTTCAAATTATAGGCAGAAAAGGGCATGATTTTCCTAAAAACCAATGTATAGACTCGCATAAAAATAATTTCCATCAATCATCATTTACGACCCTCTAGAAGTTTTTGTTTTTCTGTTCTTAGGACTCTTCTGGGCGTTGGCCTTTGGACAGAGGGTGTGTAGCTCCCAGCCTATCACAGTGTGCAGTGTCAGAGTAATAGCATGACATCCAATAGGAAGCTACGAAAATGAATGGCCCAGATTAACGGAAAAAAGGAAAAATAGCGACAAAGTGGACAAAGCTAGTTCCACAATGAGAGCGAAAATGCAGCTGGCTTTCACCTGCTGGCGAGCACTGAGGGAGAGGATGAGGACGAAGAGCAACATGGTGTTGGCCTGTTTTCTGTTGGACAGGGAGTTGCCAGCCAGTAGTTTGTTTATCCAGTGGAGGAGCGGCCAACTTTGCGTGTTGGGCTTACAAATCGCAATGACAAAATCTACTCATTCTGCCTTTAAAAAGTGTAAACACACTAGCAGAAATATTTTGCTGCTGCAGTTGAAACTTTCAAGCATGTAACACCCAACCAGTGGCCATATATCCAATTAATGACATGTATCACTGGTTGGGTGTGGCCAGAGGTGTAACATGCACAAAAGTTTCAATCTTTGGAGAGCTTTTCTGCCACAGGTGATCTTTAAAAAATCAGTACAAGCTGAGTATCAGCACAAAATATCTGCCATCAGCAGCTCCAGTTAAAAAAATACTGTCTTTAAAAAACATAACAGTCAAACCCTACTTGATGGGACCATTACTATGCCTGTGCAAGGGCGTAGGCTTGGTTTTAACATTGGCAGGGACATTTCTTTCAAAGTTTATCAGATGACTAATAGCCATCGTGATACATTTGTGAGTTGCAATAAACATTAAAGGACAGACAAAAAAAAAAAAAAAAAAAAAAAAAAAAAAAATGACCTGAGATGCTGTTCAACTGTTTGACAACTACTTTTCCTGCAGTTTGCTTTCCTGATTAAATATGTGATTGCAGTGTTTACTGCACATAATAAAATTATAACAGTGTTTGATGTAGACAAAGATAAACTAGTGAACTTCCGTTGTTACAGTATTTTATCAATAGCTCATAAACTTTCAGTAAGCCATTAAGCCACTGTAAAGCATTACCGGGAATCCTGTAAGTATATTGTCTTCTTTCAGTCTATACTTTTAAGTGTTCTTTTAAGTATTATCACATTAGTTCTTATACTTTGACTCTTCCTAAAAACGTCTAGCCACTAAAAATACTTGGTTATGGTTAGGAAAAGGTTATTGTTAATATAAGGTTTGTGGTTGGTTAATCTGACGCCACAGTGTCATTATTTACAGGACCGCTAGAGTTCACTTAACTTTAAAACATAACTATAATTCATAATAAGCTGCTTTGCAAATGACCTATGTGGTTGTTTTTGCCAGAGAACGGTCTCAATAGCCTACTGATTTTAATACTATTAATATTAAAATTAAAATCACAACATGTTGGAGTAGTGAACACAAATTAACAAACTACTTAGGCCTGAAACTGAAATAGCAAATTAATTGTCTAAAGTCAGTTCTATGCAGCAACGACATTATTTTTAATGTTGTGATGGGTAAAATGTTTAACTTTTCAACTGAAATGCCAACCACTTACACTTTCCCAATGCAAACTCTAAATAGCTAGCCCACTTTTTGCATAAAACTTGCAAACCAGGCAGCTCAACATAGACCTTACAGTGAACGGTTAACCCTAGGCGGGGTTAAAGTGATTTAAACATTTTAGTATGGGAACAGTTAATTGCTTCCTTTACATTTGTAGGGACATGTTGCTGCATCCATACTCAAAACTATACCTATATGCCTATGGAAAATTTTAAGATGTTGACTGTTGCCAATTTTCTAGCATGACAACTAAAATGCTACAGTTGCAGTTCTGCATGGAAATGACACTGTATTTATGTGGAATTGCTGTCAAGCAGAGCTTGCAGGTTGCATTACATAAATCATCAGATTACAGACGCTGATAATGCCTACTGTTAATAGCAGAGAAATGTGGAATGAAGCCATATTGCTTTGTCTGGGAATTTTCCTCTTGCAGTTCTTTAGCAACGTGGCTCTCTGCCACACACGAATGCCTTCCAAACCACAAGTATGTTGATATAATCCCTCTAACTATGCACAGTCTTAAAGGAAGAGATCACACATAACAGTTCAGTCCAGCCGTCCAGATAATCTGTGTCAAGCCCACCAAATCACACAGAAACTGCATGGATAAATAGATTGCACCAAGAGTAAGCAGGATTTTTTTTTTCTGTATTTTATGTGAACTGTTCTTTATTTATTTTAAGAAAACCTGACTAAATCATCAATCAGCCACTTTTATTTTTCTTTAAAAAATAAACCACATCAAAAATGGAACTTGGTAGTAGTGACAATCCTTTTACAATTGTGCAGAAAAACATCATTCTTTTCTGGATGGAAAACACTTACGGATGGTTTTGGGGTGCGATGCTCTAAAAGAACATGGATAAGAGTTTATGAGTAGTTATTTATTCCAAGATAAACATGTATGACTTGGAACTGACGCTGAGCTCTAAGCATTTGCAGTTAATGCTGATATGCTTGATGTTTTAACAGTCTGGTATGTGACGTATTTCATTAAGGGTTTTTATATCTAAACTAACCCGAGTCAGATTATGATAAGCAGACAAACGTGCCCTGACACAGCACTTAATAGCAGGAAGGCTCTTATGCACGCAGACACACACACACACACACACGCACACACACATACACACACAAAGCGTGCAACCCCCACCCACAGACAGAAACCCTGACTGAAAGAGGTGGAAAAAAAAATCTTGTTTATATTCAGCGCCTCTGCAGCTATTAGCAAAGTAAGAAAAAAAATCTAGCTGACATTTTCAGAAATTCCCAAGGGATAACTGTGACTGAGTCATGCTGTGGCAGTTAATGCCTCCCTCAAGTTAAGCATGCCCGCTTCAATCTGATAAGAAAATGTCGCTATAGGAGAGCAGACAGGTGTGAATTCCACTCCCAGGTTCAGGTCACTATCTTCACTTATATTACAGCAACGTCACAGTAGAGTAGTACTCACTCTGTTGTTCAGGCGTTCCTTTCAGTTTATTGTTCAACCACAAAAAAGAAAACAGGAAAGAAGGAAGTCCAGGTTTTGCCAAGCTAATGATTCATTTCTGGTTTCCCAAGGCGCCTTTTCTCTGTGTCATAAAACTGTCATTGTGTGAGCAGTTTATCTGTGTGTATTATGTTGTGTGTTTTGCGTGTGTGTGTGTGTGTTACAGTGAGAGAGAGCGTCAGGTAATGAGAGCACATGTAAGTACATGTTTATCTGTAGTCTGAGAGGTTGGGTGCATTCCCGGTATCTGCACATTCATTTTTATGTGGGCATGTGAACGAGCTACAGGTGTACAAGTCACTCATGTCGACACTCCTCTGTGGCCACCACTCATTTTTAATCATCTGTCTTATTGTCTGTGTGCCAGAAGGGAAAGATATCATCCACCTGTTCTCACATACAGTGAGGATTGCTTAAAATTTGACATGGATTATTGAAATGGTGTTGTTTTGTGATGTCTATGAGGTTTTAACTAGGGTCAGGATGGGTGTGGGGAAGTAATGTCAGTGTATAAATGTATGCATGTATGTCAAAACACGTGTACACAGTATATTTTTAATATGGACCCCAGGAAGAGTAGCTGTTTTGTTGTAACAGCTAATGGCGATCCAAAATAAACAATAAACAATATACATGCAACCAAAACCCAGATTCATCACACTGAACTTTATTTCAAATACTTAGTCCTCCCATCTCAAACAAACAAACAAACAAACAAACAAACAAACAAAAACAAGATCTGGGGCATCTCATAGCTGGTAATCATCAAAGTATAGAAAATATGAGTGTCAAATGATAATAATTCTATAACAGTATAAGAATAATATACAGTATACAGCTACAACAACAACAACAAACAATAACAATGACATTATATAGAGAGAGAGACATGTGAGGCAGTTCTGGTATAACTTGATGTCAGCACAGAGCAAACCTGTAGGGTTTTGCCTCGGGGTTTTTTTTCCTGCTACTGTCGACCCTTCGTAAAAGTCTATCTGTACTCAATAGATTTTTTTTTATCATGCTCAGGGAAAGTCGTCTTCTCTTTACTTTCTCTGCTCGTTGAGCCTCCTTTCACATTCCACATTTTTGTTCCCACATGTTCAGGCTCAGGTTTATTTGCAGTGCTTAATCACTGTTACAGTCTCAAAGGGCTTCACAGGCCCACAGTTTATCGAAAACAAAAACAACATCTGCAAACCCGAACCCACATCTCATTGCTGGCCATAATGTCCTCCAGCAGTGCAGCCCTTTGTAAGCATACATATTTATTTTTTTGTAAATTATGGATGAGACATTTAAGCATAAGAATTTAACAACGGACAGCAAAGTGATATATTTCTGAAACAATGCCATTCAAGATATCATACCATACCAGAAGAGAATAGAATAGAACAGAATAGAAAACACTTGAGTCATGATACCACATAAATCATGGTCATGATTAGTGACAGTGTTTGGGTCAGTTCTCCCCTCTTATTTTGCAACCCTGAAGGAAGAGGCTGTGGTCAGTGGAAGTTTTAGAATATACAAACATTCATGCATCACACTGTCAAGGGAAATTTCATCAGACTTCCTTTGTGATTGGCAATCTGCATGGGTTCAACTCAGGTTAATTCTGATAGCCCTTCATCACAAAATGAGTTGATGAAAACAGATTAAAACAAAAGGAGAAAATGAAACAAAGCACAGGACATAAAATAGAACGTTGAAAAGACATAGGCCTATCAGGCTTACCTACAGCTTTAAAGTCTTGTGTCTCTCTCTCTCTCTCTCTCTCTCTCTCTCTCTGTGCGTGTGTGTGTGTGTGTGTGCATGTGTCTATGGAAAATTTGTGACCATTTCTCCTCCATTGAACGTGCACTGCCACATAAGATCCTGCATTTTGGCCTTGGGGATGAGTTCCTCATGATTTGCAAGACCGTTCTTATTCAGAGAAGTGTGAGCGAAAACAAGAAATATCACCAATGCACAAAAGCCAAGCACTGCCCTAAAAAAGCATTTTATTTTTTAAAACAATACCTTAGGGTTGTTCAGAAGATCATCTGACTGCACGCAGCACCATAATGTAAATTAAGCAGAAGCCGAAGACATGAGGATTGTCCTGTTTCCTCTTTTCCTGTTTCCTCTTTTCTTGATTTCAGCTTAAATCATGATTTAATCAGAGTTCTTTCCAATAAGGCTCACCACTAAATCCATGTTTAAGAACATGTGAAACATTTATTTTGACATTCACTTCCTTTTTCCATTTTCAATAAAACAAAGACAGTGGCATCCAAGAGATTCGAGCTGCGATCTCACCTTTTGCAATCAATGTGAGATTTCAACACTCTACTGTCCAAATCTCCTAATCATCAAATATCTATTGTTCATCTGAAGTCACCCAAGTACTGTAAAATAAACGTGTCAAAATAACAAGATCAACCCCCAGAATGCTTAAGCATTACAACACACTTCTTCTTTCTTCTTCTGCTTTGGGACCGTGACAAAACTGGTGACATCATCAGTCATATGTGTTTGAGCACGTTGAGGTCTCTGACATCAGACAGACTGTTGCTCCTGGAATGCTAAACGTCTGAGTTAGCAATGTGGAACTTTGCCATTGTGTCCTCATTTGCTGACTGGATTTTTTTTTCTATTAATTTGGGTTCTAATGTC
Source organism: Myripristis murdjan (assembly GCF_902150065.1). Lineage (NCBI taxonomy): Eukaryota > Metazoa > Chordata > Actinopteri > Holocentriformes > Holocentridae > Myripristis > Myripristis murdjan. The sequence continues at coordinate 22,177,979 of NC_043980.1, forward strand.
ATGACCTTATCTTTGCTATGCAAGTTAATTTACTGTCGCTGTAAAATTTGTGCGCACAAGTGGCTGGAAAGCAAACACAGGTTCAAAGCAAACAGTGATACCAGTGTATGCAGATGCTTTCTCTCTCTGTTAAAATGTAAAACAACCTAAAAAAAAAAAAAAAAAAAAAAAAAAAACATAAATAAATAAATAAACAACATTTTCTATAGGTTTCATGAAAGAGGGTTTTAGTGCACACTCAAAAGGCGTTTTACTTATGTAGTTCATCAGCTGCTTAACTCGTTGGCTGCCAGCCGTTTTCAGAACAGAAAGCCCCATACTGCCGGCGTTTTAGAGCATTTTAAGTGATCTTTCAAGACCCACAGAATATTTTGTTCTATGACTATGTGAACACCGAAACCACCAAAAAAGAAAGAATAGGCTCTCCCACTGAAAAGTCTAATTGATGTTGCACGCCGTCATTGGCAGTTAACGTTTGGATTTGAATTGATGTTGATCAACGTCAATGGTAGCCAATGAGTTAAGTATTATCCCTGTTTCTTTGGCACACACACTCACTGTGATCAACTTTGAGGCGTGAAATGGCAAAAAGGTTTGGCAATTTTGGCTGATTGTCACTGAACACTAATTTGGCAACTCCTGTTCGTGAGAAATAAAGGTGTGTGACGTGTATTTGCCATTGTGTGACTATGACTACATTTCATTATGAAAACTGGTTGAGAAGCATTTAGGGAGAAGCACGCATTTAACAGCCCATTGATCTTGCCTATCCTCTCAATCCTGCCATTTTCTCCCTGTTGCAATTCATCATTGGGTTTTAGTAGCTACACAGCTGCATTCACAAGACATGGAAAAAGTCCAGAAGTGAACATGTGATGTAACATACCATCAACATCAGATGCTTTCTTGAAAATCCCCCTGCTGCTGAAATAGGAAATTAGATATGCAAAAATCAGGGTAAAATAAGTGAGGCACTCATTGCAGATTGCATCCCATTCTTTGTGTTATTGCAAGTCATCAGTGAGTCAATGGTCAGATAATTAACAAATCTATGAGTTTCATGTGAGCAACCATGCCATTCACTTTCCTCATACCATGAAAGAGAAATTTGTCACTGGCAAAGCAATTCTCTCAGGCATTCCAGTCTCCTAACTCCATTTAATAGTCACTAGTATTTTTCCATCTTTATCAGAAACTGACTTTATGAACCCTATATGGTGACAAATGCTGATCTGTGAGGTCTCCTGATAAATCACGGATGTCTGTCAAACAACTTATGAACCCCTCATCGGTGTAAATTCCCGCAGCCGACAGTCCAACCTTGCGCAACACTCCCTGACATGGGGAATGAGTCACTTCCAGAGGAGGGCTTTAAAAGGAGAGACTCTCCTCCTCAGCGGCAGATTTAAACATCACAGAGAGAAAGCAACCACAGCAAGGAGAACACAAGGAGAAGAGAGCGGCAACTGAACAAAAAATAAAGAGAACAAAACTTCTTCAGGGTTTTACTTGTGATCAGCTTAGCAGTGAATTCTTCACCAGAGGACTCTCTGAAGGACTTTCAGTGTTCCAGTTGTAACAGAACTTATAAAAGTGAAGATGATGATCAGCAGAGTCGCCGTTACCTCTTTTTTGGTGCTCCTTACCTACCTGGCCATCACTGAGGGTAAGCTCAATTTTCTATATTGGTTTATTTTTCAAATTCAACAATTCGCAATTCATATTCTCTGTGTTCGTTTTCAACTGATATACACCTGTTGTGCACAGTTTCGCCTTTCTCTCATCATATGGGGAGTTAGGGGATCAGTATGAACAACCATTATTGCAGTTTGTGACTGTATTTTACTCTTACCTCCAAACAGGGGTGAGCCTGAGAAGCCTGGGTGTGGAGCTGCACTGCCGCTGCATCCAGACGGAGAGCAGACCAATCGGCCGCCACATTGAGAAGGTGGAGCTGATACCTGCCAACTCCCACTGCGAGGAGACTGAGATCATGTAAGCTCTAATTTCAAAGCCGTCATCCCGTCTCAAATGCCAAAACTGACTTAGCTTTGTGAAGATTTGAGGTGTTGAAGTTCTAGTTCTGACCACATGTCTGCTTCCTGTTTGCTGTTGCAGTGCCACTCTGAAACGGACAGGCCAGGAAGTCTGCCTGGACCCCGAGGCCCCATGGGTCAAGAAAGTGATTGAGAGGATCATGTCCAAGTAAGTACAAATCAATCACATGTACGCAGTCAGACTCTGAGAAATACAGTGGTTTGTAACCAGGCTTGAATGGTCTGAATTAGTCTATCTGATATGCAGAAATTAGTCTAATATAATGTTTTCTAGTTTGACTGAATAATCTGTCCTTAACAAATGCTACAAATGGTCGAAATCCACTTTTGATGCTCAAAGTAAATATTTCTCTCTCTTCATTCTCTCCACAGCCGAAGGCGCTGAATAGACGGGAGGAGACTGCAAGCTGAATAAGAGACAAATGAAAACTACCAGAAATTATTAATCTAATCAGATGATAGTTGTCACTGTTTTAAAAATGTTGCCAGACTGCTTGCTGTGACTTCCTGGTCAGCTGTTGACCAGTAACAAGAGAGCTAGGCTTATAACTCAGGTTGTTTGTATCAGACATGCCGATATTATTTATTAACAAGTTTGCATTATTTATGGAATCCTAATGGTTGTGTATGTCATTTCTGTTGTATGTTTATATCTCTTTGATTACCTTTGTTACCACACAGAAGTACTGTTTTCTCCATTGTCTAAGTTATTCCTAAATATTTTCTGTATTTATGAATATATTTATTAGTTTTTTTAAATTTATTTTTATTAAATTGTGAAGTTATATTGCCAACCTATTGATGAATAAAAAAAAAAGTGAGCTTGAGAGAAATTGAATCGCGCTGTATTTTTTTTCCCTGATTGATGATCATTGATTATATCTGTATGTTCTCTTTCTTGCCTTTGAATTAAGATAACCTGATGTTAACTGTCAACTTTTGAGTTTCCTGAGCAAGGTCCTCAGCTACACAAACACAAGTTTGCAGGGAGAAAAACTTACCAATAGTTATGGCATTCTTTTTAGGAGTGTAATTATTTTACAGCTGGGGCTTACAAAAGCACAGTTAAGCTTGCGGATGTGGGGAGGGGGCTTTGCCTACTTCCTACTTATCCAATTTCAGCAAACAGAAAGAGAGAAAGTGAGGGAGAGATACACCGAGACACACACACACACACACATGGAGAGGGAGAGAGAGAGAGAGAGAGAGAGAGAGAGAGAGAGAGAGAGAGAGAGAGAGAGAGAGAGAGACATAAATTACAAGAAAGTAAAATGTCTCCAAGTTCGTAGCAGGCCAAGTGTACACATGGTCAGACTATCAGGCCGGTATTTTACTGTCACTTACGGACTGTTGCATCAGAAGTCAAAGTTCCACAGCACCAAACCTCAAGATATGAGTTGTTTAATGAGCCTTACCCTAACCAATACCCCCTTAAACCCTGATTTAACATAAAGCAGGGTTTAAACCAGGGTTTGATTCTGTGACAGGGCCTTTCATTGCATGGGACTTTGGTTACTTTGATTGCATGGGACTGTAGAGTGGACTGCAAAGAACCACTCTTTAAATGCTTACACTTTAACTGCATCAAATAGCCTGCATATTGTTTCCTAATTGTCCACTGCAAACACTGGCCACAGCCCATCAGAAAACTTTAATGATGTAATTGGTCATAAATTGTTATGGCCTCCACAAATAGAGTTGGACAGGTGTTGTTTTGTCTGTCTGTTAACATGTCAAAAAGCAAGCAATGTAGAAACACTGTTCACTGGGCAAAGAACTGATTACCTTTTCACACTGATTAGCCACAAAGGGGGTGTGGTGGTGGTCGTGACTTTTCATAATAAGATATGTAACTTCTTAAAGGAGTCGAGTAGGCTAACCCCATAAAACTTTGTGCACATATTGGCAGATATAAGATGGGGCAACCCATCTATTATTGGCTCAATCCAACAACATGGGGGCACTGGAGAGTCCCTGTCCTTGGCTCAGAGGTTGCAGCCAATGGACACTGTATGAAATGAAGCGCTGGCTGGCCACGCGGTGTTATTTACTATCAGCTAAAGTGCTTCAAAATGTTTAAATTTGAAAAGGCATATTTTGTGTGCCATTTCAGACACAGTTATTAAATTGTGTACATCTCCAGATGCAAAACAAGTCGTTTATAGGGCATGGAAAAAATATTAAATTCTGGTGAAAATGTGTTATAATATCTTTTGATGGAGGATTGCTGGAAGGACATAAATGAATAAATTAATGAATAAAAAAAATAGCGACATTTATGAAAGATTAAGATTTAGTTTTTAAATTAATGGATGCTTCTGCAAGTAAGTTGTAACAAACCACTTGTCTTACAGTAATGTCCATCACGATCAGATAATATTCTGATAAATTATTGCTACTTCTGTATAGGAACAAATCAGTGACTACAGCTTGAATAACAACAAAATATAACTGTAAAATTATTGTGATAACCTATAAGTAGCCTAACCGTTTATCAGTTTTTCCTGTCAAGGTGGCTATTATTATTATCATTATTATTATTATTATTATTATTATTATTATTATTATTATTATTATTATTATTCGAGGCCTGTTTGGGGATGCGGGCAGAGGGGCGGGACAGAGCGCACAGCCGGGGGTAGGTGCGGTAGTGCGGCGTCTGATGCACGCAGAGAGACAACAGGCGCACTGGGGAACAGACGCACCACAGATATGGAAATGCACACAAAATGCTGCGCTTCGGAGCTGTGACAAGCCACTGCCTGTGAAGACAATAAGAGCCAAATAAATCAGCAGCGGCCCCGGAACATCACCTCTTCGAGCTATCACGGAGGCAGCCTTTGCCGCAGAATCATTCTGCCACAGCTCCTGCCGATGCGCTTCAGCTGTGCAGGAATCCCTCCGTTTGGTTTGCAGGTTCCGGACAAAATCAGGCGGCGTTGACGACTGTGTGCGGATACTGTTTGTGAGTGCACCTCGACCGCGTCTCTGCACACCACAAGCACCTGTACCAGGATGGCGTTAACGATTTGCACGAGGTTTACCGACGAATATCAGCTGTTCGAGGAGCTGGGCAAGTAAGGGCGAGTGTTCTCTTTCTTTCTTTCTTTCTTTCTTTCTTTTTTTTTTTTTAATCATTAGGCATCATCATTATCCCTGTATGAAATGTCAGCCTGTTATGTAATAGCTAGGGTGCCTTGGCTTAGGGGTTGGTGTGCGTGTGTGTGTGTGTGTGTGTGTGTGTGTGTGTGTGTGTGTGCATGTATGCCGTTAATAGTGCAGCTATGTAGCCTGTGATGCAGGCGGAGTGAATATGCTATCATGTCGGTAGGCCTGCTCAACACTGTCCTATTTGTTTTAATCCGATATTGGAGGCCTCGTTTACGTTTCGGCCTCGTGAAAGATGTCGATGCGAGCGTACCGTCACTGGCCTCCGCTCTGCGTATTGATGTTGCATTTCGACCCAGAATCCACATTAAGATTTGCAGAGGGCATGTGGTGCCAGGGCGAGGAGCTGCCATACTGTAAACTGAACAGGGGTTGAAATACATCGGGGTGTGTGAAATGGTGAGATTCGGTGTCCCCCCCTCCACCCCCACCCCACCGCCATCCTCCTCCTCATTCCCGTCCCGTCTCCCTCTCCCCTTCACGCGCGACAGAAATACACACTCGGTAATGCGACAGCAGACCTTGTAGTTGGTGATGACACATTCCCCAGCCAGCCACCGAGCTGCGGTCAATTATCAGGCACAGGCAGGGAATTCCTCACCCCTGAGAGAGAGAGTGAGAGTCGGGGAGAGCAGGGAGCAGGGTGGCTCAGCATCAGCATTTTTTTAATATTTATCTCCCCGTGTGTGTGTGTGTGTGTGTGTGTGTGTGTGTGTGTGTGTGTGTGTGTGTGTGTGTATGCATGTGGACGTCTACTTCTGTGCATCTGTAGGCTACGTGTGTGTGCATGTCTGAAACATATGCATATGTGTTTATGTCTTGGTGTGTGTGTGTGTGTGCACTACCTGACCTGCAGTCTCCCTAGCACCTTATGGTCAGCATGTGCATAAACCCTGCAGCCTAATTAAGGAGCTCCCAGTCTGCCAGTGTCTCCCACTTGACTTTCTGGTCTCCTCCTGTCCTGAACCCTCTTCACGCGGGCCTGTGTTTCCTCAGCTGAGGACGAGTAAGGAAGAGGAGTCCTCTCAAGCTGCTACAGCCCTCTGTATTTATAGATACTACTCTACTGTATCCGTGTTACACCATCTGTCATTAATAATGCAGACCAATTGCTTTTATAGTGCTTTTTAACTCACCTGATCCCTTAGCTACTGTGTGCAAAGCCCTTTTCCAAAGTAGTGAAGGATCATAGCACCCGTTCTTGGGCAACATGGCAATAAATTCAATACAGGGGGTCCCTCAGGAAATCAACCCGTTCATAATTCCTTTGCATTTCAGTATGCCACAAGTTCATTCACTCCTGTTGGACAAAATTTTAGTGGTATGACAACGCAGCACTTCCCTGTGTATAGTTCCTTTTTTATTATTTGTCTTTTTTATGTGCCTTGATTTTATGCAGAGTACCCTGTGATATCCCTGTGTGTGAACATACACTATAAATACATTTGCCGTGCCTTGCCTTTAGCAGAGTGACGGATATATTGAAAAACTAAAATGTTTTCACTGTCTCCCATTAGTCTTGACTCCATTAACTTAAGTGGAAGTTGTAGGCCTACTCTTGACTAGATTAATTGGTTGTAATTGAATAAAATACCTTGCAGTAGACAACACAACCTATTTTTAAATTCTGAAGGAAAAAAAGTCAATGTTAATTTGGCTCCGAGGAGAACTTAATGCAGGTAGTCACTTGTCTATGATAAGCTATTATTTTGCTATAATAAATAAATATAACATCCCCTCAAAATGCATGAGAAAGGTAAAATTATGTGAATGAATGTGTGTGCTTCTGCGAAGTGGGAAGGTGTTTGCATACATACATAAAATGAGACTCAGCTGTGAAGGAGGCATTAGGCCCTGTTCCTTTCTTGACTATTTGTGGTTATATGGTTTGATGGAGTGCTCTCTGTAAAAATATTGTAACCCTGTCTGTCAAAAAAGTTGAAACTACTTCAAGTTTTGACAGAGCTCATGTAAAACATCCAGAAGATTTCATAAGTCAGTCAGTGATATGAATGAAGGTGGTTTCTGTCCATGTAAGTTATGAATTCCCCCAAAATGATCACAGTGGTGTGTGCCTTTCTAGACCTGGCTTTAAACACACCTGCTACAACACCGCCTGCTGTAAACCTAACATATCAAACCTTTTATGGGGGGTTGACCACCACCACTTCAGAAGGAAGTCCTCTGCAACTAAGACATGTTTCTGGGCATATTTACACATTTTACCCACAGAATATATCCCTCAGGCATTTTTAAGTATGTGCCAAAGCAAAAATAACTGCATAATCACATGTTTCTCCAGTCGTTCCTCATGATCACTAAATTCATGATCGATCACAAAATGTGAGATGAGCAGAGCTCCAGTATGTCGATGAAGCTTTTCAGTCGTCCAGGTCACGGTGTATATGTAAGCAGTGAGTCAGAGGCAACTGGACTATCTGGGTAAATGTTGAAGACATTTTTGCTACTGAACTCAGAAGCTTCTTTTGTTCCAATGTGGTAAGGAGATGCAGTGAACCACATGATCAATCTCCCTAACTTTTTAATTTGAATTATTATTTCTGCTCCTAGTTTTAAAAAATGGCTTCTTCAGACAGGTATCTTTCAGAATCGCAATACCTAAGAACCCTCTCTCAACCCCTTATTTTTTTAGAGTGTAGATTTGCACATCTCTGATGCCTCATGCCAACTGATAATGTAATATTGCCAGATAGTGTCACTATAATACATTTCCAACACATTTATAAGGACATTTTGTTACGTTTTGTTATGTTATCACATTATCTGTTTGTTATTACAGTATCAGATGCAGGCCTGTCACCAAGAGGTTTTAGCAACTGTGCATTGGAAACCATGCATAAGAAAACACATGCTAAATCTGGTCTAATGCCTAGTCCTCAAAGAAAAAGTTTAGCAGACATAACAGGTTATTTTACTATTTCATACAGCCTGGCCGGCCCTTACAAAGGGTATAGCAGCTCACATATGCTCTCGTCAGCACTGCACTGAACATGCCATATGACTATAAGGGCACAGTCAAGTATGAGTGTTATGTAACATGTAATGCTATGATAATTTCCTTCACCAAATCCCCCATAAATTGGAGGTAAGCTCTTAACGGCATGCTGCTCACCCCAGAGGACGTTAGGTAACATGTATATAGTACATACTCCTGTTCCATCCAGTAGTTATCTAATGATTACATAGCTGTAAAGCTTCACATCACTTCTCATCTTTTAACATTGATTTAATGGCCCTGTTTACCATATTCTACCACAAAATATAACCTTTACGGATGTAAGCAGAGTGAATGGCCTCTGTATAGATGGGAACGAACTGTACATGGAATAACAGGGTTCATTTGAGGTAATGATTATTGAAACCCTGTCTTTCTAGTGTCTGTGTCCAAGCACTTCCAAATGTTTCTGATATCTCTGATGGTGTCTCGAGCTGCACAAGATTTTTTTTTTTTTGCTGTGAAGGAGAACAGATTCTATTTAAAGGAAAAGGCAAGCGCAGAGAGAGATGGAGGTTGAATAGCAAAGCAGGCCTGGATGGCCGCAGAGCAGAGTGGAGCAGAGGCGGGCGGCTCCGTGGCTGCGTTCAGAGATGAGGGATGCAGCTCAGAGCTGCTCTCATCTCTCAAACATGGCTGACCTAGTTTTATGATCATCATACATGTGCCTGAAACACCAGAACAGCACATGGTTGGCAGAATGGTGGGCTAGTAGGTGCAGGGTCGGTCTCCATGGTTGTCAGGTAGTGACTGGAAACTGTGTGTAGTGTACGGGTGGTGTGTGTGGATGTGTGAGAGTGTGCATTTGTTGGTGGATGCATGGGCGATCACATTATTGCTGATAAAGCTTTATTTAATAACATTTGTATATTGTAGTATATATGATGTTCATATTCATTATGAAATTTCGACAGTAAAAGCATCAAATATAGGACAACCACTTGTATAATCACTCATGTGTGACATTTGATTTCACACCAGCTAGTGCGGAACATGTCTCACATTTTATAATTTGACCTCTTGTCATTACAAGTATTTGAGTGTGTGTGTGTGTGTGTGTGTGTATGTGATTATGTGTGTGTCTTTTTCAGGGGAGCGTTCTCTGTGGTCAGGAGGTGTGTGAAGATTTCCTCTGGACAGGAGTATGCTGCCAAAATCATCAACACCAAGAAGCTTTCTGCCAGAGGTAGGGAACACACACACACACACACACACACACACACACACACACACACACACACACACACACACACACACACACACACACACAAACACACAAGCAAACTAACATGCTCCAAGTGACACTGAGTCACGTGGGCATGCTGTGAACATTGCTGCCCCTGGAATAGGCTTTGGGGCTGAGAGACACACACATACACACAAAATATGTGTGTGTGTGTGTGTGTGTGTGTGTGGATGTGGGTGTGTGTGTGTGTGTGTGTGTGTGTGTGAAAGCGAGTGAGAGAAAGACATCTAGATTTTAGTTGATTTTATTGATTAATGGTTGATTAAGTGAGCTGTGATGTCTTCATGTACACACAAGAAACAGGTGCACATGGCAAATAAAAGGTTTAGTTGTGTTTACCTCGTATTATAATTTGACAAATCCTGGCATGGATGCAGATATTTGGCAGTGTAGTGGGCACATGTCCTCCTCTTCTTTTTTATGGCTTTTTTATATTTGTGTGTCCTTTGGTTCATATGTAAATGTTTGTGATGTATAAGTTTGTGTGTGTGTGTGTGTGTGTGTGTGTATGTGTGTTTCATATTGATTCAGGGTTCTGGCTGGTCTTGTCGTCCCAGGGGCAGATCTCTTGCGAAGCCGACCCAGTTCTTTCACATCCATCACTGTAATTGTAGCCGCTGGCCTGGTTGCCTCAGGCTTGGGACACACACATACACACACACACACACACACACACATACACACACCTACACACACACACATAATTACACACAAACTTGCACACACCATATATGCACGCTCACCTACACACATGGCACAAGAACCGCCAACAGCATATCCGTTAATACTAACCAATTGTGTGCTGTGCCTTCGCTGTTCCGCCTTCTCTCCAGCCAATGACATGCTTTTTTGTCATTGCAGTTACCCAATTACTGCTCTCATCTCACACAACGGGTCAGGCTTGGTTACATTCGAGCTAAGTCATTTTTGTTACAAATATTTAGCCTCTCCTTTATTTCAAGAATTGCAGTGGCACCAGTAGTCGCACCAGTAGTGCTATAGTATGGCAGTGCCTACAAGTTATGATGATAGTTCCATTTTGAGGAGCTTTTTTGAGGAACATTTTCTCCCCACTGTCTATCCCTGCTTTACTCCTCTGTCACTCTGCCTCTCCTTTCCGTCTCTCTCTGCACACCGCATTCCTTATCTCCCTCACTGTGTCGTCTCGAGCTTCTCACTCTGGCCTTGTTTCTTCTCTCCCCCTCATGCATTTCCTCGATTCTCCTCCTTTATCTCTTGCCTTCCTCCGTTTCGTTCCCTCTCTCTGTTGACCCTCCCACACCAGCTGAGTGCAGGGTTTGTAATGGACACCTCGACAGACGGATCAGTGTCTCACCAATTGCATGGTGGGACAGATTTTCCAAAAATACTGCAATGGGTTATCTCACAGCATACGTATTCACACGTATGTGTATGTGTGTGCACACACATACACACACATGCACGTATACATACGTACTCAAACATACACGCTCTCTTCTTCCTTTCTTTCTCTCTCTCTCTCTCTCCGTCTGTTTGTGTGTGTTCGTGTGTCTATGGAGGTTTTCCATGCCAGGCATGCTAGCGTGTCAGATATAGTCTTAGCCTCTTTCCGCGATAAGCCCTGGAATTGCAACTCTGATTCCCTTCTCTCTGGCAGGATCATGACCCTCCCCACCCCCATCCCCACTCTGCCACTGAGTGCGTGTTTGTGTGCATGCGCATGTGTGTGTGTGTGTGTGTGTATGTGGGTGTGCTCGCACGACCATACACTTGTGTGTGACTGTATATAATCGAAAGGGGTTTAGGATAGGATTGGTGGCTTGAGTGTGGGCAGATCAAGGCTGTGTGTGTGTTTCTGTGTGTTGTGTGTTTGAATGTGTGTGTGTGTGTGTGTGTGTGTGTGTGTGGTAGTGGGGGAGAGTGGGGGGTAATAGGGCAAGTCACAATCTCGCAATCTGCAGTCCTGATTATGCAGTATTTCATTAAGAATAACAAATCAGTCAGTGATTGTAGAGAGAGACAGTAGAAGGGAAGAAAAAGATAGGAACCAAAAGGACAGAGGAAGAGAAAGAAAGAGAGAGAGAGAGAGAGAGAGAGAGAGAGAGAGAGGACAGAAAGTCAGCACTCAAGTGTGTGTTTGTGTGTGTGTGCTTGTCTTCTCCCCTCATGCATGCGTCAGTGTCCTGTCACTATGACTCCATCTGCTACCCTTTGTCACTTTGTATTTATCTGTTTGGGTGTGTTTCTGCGTATGTGTGTGCACGCGTACATGTGTACAAGTGTAGATGTGCTTGTGTGTGAATATGCCCTTGTGCGTTATGTGTGTGTGTTCATGTCCATCTGTGTGTGCATATGCCTGTCCTTGTTTGTGTGTCTGTGTGTTAGCCTCAGTGCCTCACTATCTGACCCTTTCAGCTAGTCTTAACGGTCGGGTGGGTTAGCATTGTTGAATCCATTCCAGATGTGTTGAAGTTTAAAAAGATCTGCTTGTAACGCCGTACATATTGCATTGCATTGTGGGATTGACAGGGTGATAAATGGATAAAGGTTAAAGAAGTCATCTTCAGAATGAAGGAAAAATGAACAAGTGAACACATTTCAACAGGTGTTATCAAGTTTAGTCGAATTTTATTTACAAAGCACATTTCATATCAAGGCAGTTCAATGTGCTTGACATGCACCAGAAAGACTGAGAGGGCTGTAGTAGACAAAGACATACACTGTCCACTAACCACCACTCTATATTTGCATATATGTTCTACTAGGGTTTATGTGTAAAACATAGCTTTGAATTTTTTAGACAAGACTTTTGAATAACACACTTTTTACATTTTACTTTTGTGTAGCGGGAGGCACAAAGAAAACGCAAAGTTCCACTGCAATTTTGCATAAAACAGATCTGAAAACCAAAATAAAATATAACCTTTCTCCTCTCTGTTCATCTATGGAAAAGAATATCATCCTGTAAACTGCTTAATAAATTTAGATTTGTTTGCATTTCACAAAACTGAAAAGCTAAATAAAAGGCAGCTCTGTTTTTACGCCGACTCAATGCATACTTTCATGCAGCACCGACTAACAATGCTGTCATCTGCCGAGATACATGCAATGGGACGTGGACTGTCAAGCACAGAAGTCCTGGTGGAAACCCCCTGTGTGATGCAATTCACAATTAAAATGTTGTCAGTGAAATGACCAGAGGCCAACTGAATAGATAACTGATATGAAAACTGAACACCTGTGCATATGGCCAGCTTAATAGTGCAATTTTAGCTGTATTTTAGATGCACACTGGATTAAACACACCTCCTGAATGACTGAGTGCTCTCCAAAACTTGGCTGGTTGTGCCAACCTGACCCGATGGCACATATTATAACTAAATCATGTTGAGATTGTCATTGGATTACTGTCACAATGATTTTAGGTTTAGTTTTACTAAAGAGCCATAAATGGTTAATTTATTGTTTTCACAGTTACAGTTACACAATTCTTATAACAGCCAGTAGGTACTACAGCTGCAACCCACACTCCTTTTAAACAGTATGCCAATATACGTTTTCATGTTTGCTTTAATTGAGTATACAGCACGTCATCTGGCAGATTATTCCGATGTATGGGAGCATGGAAAGCAAAAAACTGCATTGCCGATTTTCAGCCTCACAGTCTATGCATGCTAGAAATACAATTGAGAACTTTTACAATTGAGAACAGGATGATCTTTTGATCTATTATAAAACTTGGTGGTAGCCAGTGAAGAGATTTAAGAATAGGGTCATATTATCTGATTTTCTTGGACCAGTCAAAACTCCAGAAAAGGCCAGTCCAGTAATCTGTAATGATTTAGCCAGGTAGCTGTGAAAGTTTACCAGTTTATCTGAGTCTGATTGTTACTTTAAAGATGTTTGAAGATGATAGATGATGTTGATGTAATTCTGAATGTTCATGTCAGCATCTGAAATCACTCCATGATTTCTGACCTGTGTACTGCTCTTCAGAGACAATAAGGTCTCTCTCTGTTTCTCTCTCTGTCTTTTTGCACTTAAACCAATACCTCTGTTTTGTATTTATTAGACTGAAGGAATATTTGGGACATCAAAAACTGTGTTTACAGGGCTACAATCCCCTGGAGACAAAGAAATGAAAATCTGTGTATCATCTGCATAACTATAACAAATCATATGATTTCTTATGATATGTGCTTGTAGTAACACTTAAAGCTTGAACAAATGTGGTCCAAGAATCTACCCCTGCTGCACCCCTTGGAAAATATCAGCTTTCTTGGATTTGAAATGACCAAAGGAAACAGAAAATTCGTCCCCTCAAATATGGACTGAACCGGTTTAGAAATGAGCCGTATAAGCCAACCCACTTCATTCTGTGACGATGATATGATCAACCATGTCAAAGGCTGCACTGAAGTTCAACATCATTAGATCATACAGGTTTTGTATCAATATTCATCCTAAGGGATTGACTACCTTGCCAAGGGCTACCCCCCCACTGTGATGTTAATGTAATGCAATGTGTAATGTTAATTTTTTTTCATTAAAATAAGTTGCACACTCATTACATTTAGCAACTGAGGAATAGTCTTCACATTGAGAGGGGAGTTAAAGGTGCATGAGGCATAGGGTTAATGGAGGTTAGAACCATTCACACTCATTTGACAAAAATCATGGAATAAGCAGGTAATTTACCAGTAGCTCAGTCTCATGATGAGTACAATGGCAACTGAAGCTTAAAATTTCTTGAGGTCCTTTTTGCCAGTTGAATCTAAAGGGTTCTTATTGTAGGTCTGATGATGAGAACAATGTAGCGTCAAGTGTCATATTTTGTGCTTATTCCACAATTTGTCAATTGAATATAAAGGGCCCTCACTTCAATGCAATTTTACATAGAGCACCTTAAATTAGATTCCCAATTGTGGAGAATAGGATATTCATTTGCATATGCATTGCTCTTAATATCCTCTGTGGGTTTTGAGTATGATCATTCACAATTTTGAATATGTAAGTATGATTGGCTCGCACACTTAATATCTTTATTATATGCATAGAGCTTCTCTTTGTAAGAATCAGACTGAATCTGAATTTTAGTCTTCTTCCACCTCTAGTCAGCTTTTTGGCAGTCGTGCTGCCCCTTTACTTCCCTATTTCTCTTCCTTTTTAAAGAGCCTTTTGTTTGCCAAACACTATTGTCTTAAAAGGAGCAACCGCATCATCAGTTTCACTCATTCTGTGGTTAAAACTGTCCACCAAATCATCACATAGAACAAAAACATCAGCTGCTGCAGCATTCAGATAGTGTGTCTTAACAACTGTGACTGAGTTTGGTGTCTCTAGAGCAAGTGTTACATCAAAGAAAACACAGTATTGATCTGATATTGCAACAAAGGATGAATTTAATTGAGATATGAAAGCCTCTGCAAACAACAAAAAGTATGCCCTTTTTCATTAGTTTGTCCAATTATATCCTACTGGAAACCAAAGATGTCCAAAAGATTAAGTTAAGCTTTCATATAAGGGTCAGAGGGTTTGTTCATGTGCATATTAAAATCACCAGAAAAAAAGCACAAAAAACTATACATATCTTCTGTACACATCTTCTGCATAACTTACATCATTAAGCCCAATATATACAATCACCTTCCATTGTGACAAGAGCCCTGAGGACCATATCTAATGTCAGTGCAACATCAATTCTGCCATTCCTGGCTGTTTGGAGAAGTATTACACATAAGCAGCCAGCAGTAACAGATTCAACAACTGTGTTGTCTAGGGCAAGAACCATATGATTGGGCAAATATTTGGCATGCTGAAAATGCATTCTAGATGCTTGCACAAATCATGTGACAAATTACAATGCAGTCTTCAATTGTACTGTGCAGCATGCCAACATGACTTTTCAGAGGAGACTTTTTCAGAGGAACCTAACATGTAGCCCATCTTTGGTTAAAGCTCCTGTCACTGCCTTTGACCAAGGCACTGGCTTTAGAACTGGAGTCGGTCCCTGGGAGCTGAGCCATGGCCGCCCGCTGCTCCTACTAGCTAACAAATTTCCCCACAGCAATAAATTAAGTGTAACTTGACTTAACATTACAAAGAGTAAGGCAGAAGGAGGGTCACCTGAATGTGGCAATGGTATAGTGAGCCAACTTGAACACACGGCACAGGAGGGACCAGCTGGCAGAGGAGTTGTAGCCACGGACTGTGTTTTCTTTACTACTTTACTGTACTAGTTACAATGATGACTTGCTTGTCTACTTGATTTATTAATTTATTCCTCTGACATAATGAACTACATGAAGATGATGAAGTTATTCTCCAAACCCCTCTAATACATTCCAATACATGCAGCCCCTTTAGACTTCACCGCATGTCGGCAAGGCTGTGCAGAGATGAATGAAATTAGCGAGTGATACGCCCTCATTGGCCGTGTGTTTGGATGCAGCATTCAGTGCAGGTCGTTTTGATTGCAGATGTAAAATAGGCCCATTGTTATCATCAGTTTTGCTAGCCTTCCAATATAGAGGTGCATATAATCACCTCATGAAGGTTCATCAAACTCTCTTTTGGTTAGCTTGCACTAAGGTCATACAAGTCAGAATATTCTTCCTCTGTAGGTACAAAACACATTTCAAAGCTTTGTTATTCACTTATTTACAAGGTATATTAAAAGCCTTGGTGCTGCCACTGTTGTACTGGAAGACCTGAAAACAGGCAAATTAAGACATGATGAATTTGATCTTGGAGAGAATGCCTTGTGCTTGATTCTGGATATTGACCAAGAAATCTCAAAGAATACCTCACACATCATCCAGTTTTTCTCTTTTGATGGTCTTGAATTTACTCTTGTCTCTAGTCAGGTGTCGTAAAGAATAGGATGGATATTCACCAGGTAAAAATCAGAACAGAGAAGGTCTATCCTGAGTAATGAGCCATCAGGATTCACCAAAAATCTCAAAATGCATACCTCATTTACTCAACTAGACTATCAATAAATATAGTGGATAATAAACTGTGAAAGACGGTTACTATGTCCACAAATGTATAAGATATGAAAGGGGTAAGCTAAAATGGCCAGGTTCAACCAGCTGCCACAAAGAGAACACGGAGTCCACGTCCAAGATTTAATAATGTGATGCTGTGTCGATCCCTTCCTCCGCTTCATTTGGTTTGAATGTGCTGTTCTTATTCTTAATTTACCTGGTATGTGCCACGTTGAGGAAAGGCCATCATTTAACCCTTTGTCCTCAAAGAGTGTCTGAGTGTTGCTTCAGTTTCTGTTCTGCAGCAGAATTCAGATTTGGCGTTATGATATCTCATTTATTCGGAAGGTTGCTCTTGTCTTACTGCTCTCTTGAGCTCTGAATATTAAATGTTATCATTGTGGTCTCTGGCTTGATGCTGTTCTGGCTCACCATTCCGCAAGTGACCCTGTTAGATAGTGGATAGTTTCTATGGTAACAGGGGTGTGCCGTTTTTTTTTTTTTTTTTTTTTTTGGCACCTTATGTGCAGGTGTCATGGTAACAGAGATGATGGCTGTTGCTGCGGTGTAAGGCAGTCTGCCTCAGAGTTATGTGTGTACATTTGTCTGTGTGTGTTTTTTGTATATCATTCTTCTTGTCGTGCTCCCTTACTAGGCAAGATAAACAGATGCATCCTTGTTGCATTTCATTCCCTCTCCTTTCCTTTTCTCTCCTCTCCTCTCCCTGGTGACATCAAGCCTCGTCTCGTTTTTCTTGGCCTTGTCGTTCTTGGATGTGAAGTGAAAGGAGGGTGAGAGGAGAGACAGAATGTGATTGTGGGAAAGAGATAGGGAAGGAGAGAGAGGGAGAAAAAGGAGAGAAGGGAGGATCAGTGGGGAGAGGGGGATCACATGACACACTGGGTACTTGAAGGCTAAAAATAAATGTTGCTCACTCACACCAGTACACACGTAGGCCCCCCCACACACACAGACACACAGACACACACACACACACACACACGCACACACACACACACACACACACACACACACACACACACACACACACACAAATAACACACAAAGAATTAAAAATATTGTTGAAAACCTGTTGGTGCACACTGGACACGTGACATTATGCCTGCAGCTGTAGGTACGTGCGAGTGTGTGTGTGTGTAAATTTGATATTTCAGTGAAAAGAACCCCCAGTTTGACTGTTTAACTAGGGCATTGGACTCGGTGGAGAAGCTAGGGCATTCTTAATTAGAGACTACTCCATCTCCCTCTCGCTCTCTCATGCTGTCTGCCTCTTGCATGTCCTTTCTAACCTCTGTCTCTTTCTATCTATTTGATTTACCCTTCTCTCCTAACAACCCTCTCCCCCTCCTTCTCTGTCTCCTCCTCTTCCTCTATATCTGGTGCCCTGGCAGGCTGTTGCTCTTGGAATGACAGCCCATGTGTTTCTTAATGAAAGTCTGCTGTCCCTTCAAAGGCGTTTAGGTGGTGTTTACTTGAGCCCTCAACCTACATCAAAAAACAAAGGACTATATCCCAGGTATTACAGTGAGACCTATGCATGACATGGATCGACGGAGACCAGTTTTATCTGTTAATCGGCTTCAATGGCCAGTAAAATTTGTGCAAGCTGCTTCAAAAGTTATCAAACAAGAAACAGCCATCAGAAACATAGGTATCCCTCAATTTGGTTATAATGACAACCACAATGAGAAATGATGGTGGGAGTGGTGAGAGAAATGCCAAGAGGAAAAGGCCAACATGACAGTGGCATGATGTGCAAGAGTGGGTGGATCCTCTGCATTGAGTCCTACGAGCAGAATTGGCACAAAAATCCACCCTAAACTACAGCTGCTGTCAATGCATCCTGCATTGGGCTACCTTTTGGTGTTTGGTGGATTTTACACAGACGTTGTGATATTATGTTGATATGTTTGCAGTGCAACAACAAAGGAGCTTAATTACAGAATAATGTGCAACATTCAGAAACACCAAATGTATTTTTATCAGTCCCTCACAGTCAGGAGGGTCGTGCACCAAGTTCATTTTGAAGCGACAAAGCGACAGAAAGGGAAAATGGTTACAAGAAGACAGCAAATTGTCCCACTTCCGCCATAATACAATTGCTGGAATGCAATGATCCTCACAGATTGATGATTTATTACAGTGTGAGAGCATCTGAGCATCCTCACACGCATTGTGCAGTTCTGTTTGACCATTTGATGATATCGAGAGCAGCAACAAGTTTGACAAATTCTTGTCTCTCTCCTTGTCACTCTCTTCCTACAAAACTATGTGCCACAGCGGTACGGAGGCCAGCCTAGGACAAACATTGCTAATCTCTGTGCCTGCAAGCTCATAGCTAAGCCAAATCAATCGCTCACCTATTCAAAAGATGGAAGACCAAATTAGTTTGTCCAGTCCATTTTGAGCCCCTTGACTTGTTCAGCACTCAAATAACAGCCCTGTATTTATACAAGGTCTTGAAATTTTGTATCATTAGGTCATAAAAAGTCTCCACAAAGCATGGGTTAGTTTCAGAGTAGTTATCAGGCTCTGAACTTGGTATGTGTAGATTTAACAGCAGCAAGGCTGTTTCAGTGTATGTGTTGAAAAGTATGATTGGGGATAAAATACTGCTACATGATCAGTCTCATCCTGCTAATATCTGCCTTCCAACTGTATTTTTAATTCCCATAAAGCATGACAAACATAACTTTTCTGGGGCCATCACTTACTGTTGCCAAGGAGCTAGTTGACGATCTGGTTAGCATAGTCAGCAATGGTAACTGGTAACCGCTGTGTAAAAGACAGAATATCCCTGAGGATGTTCTTTGTTGTGATTGTGGGTACTTTGGCACTGGCAATGATACTTAGTTGCAGCTCACACCCATTGTAACAAAGTTGTACCCATAATCACAGTAAAAGACATCCTCGAGGGCATTTTGCCTCGTTTAAGACAGTGTAATAGTGCTGTGTGTATGCATGTGTGATAGGATGTGTGAAAGTGTCTTTTGCGTGTGTTTCTGTTCGAGTGAGTGTGTTTGTATCAGTCAGTGCTTCCTTGCCTGGATGGCTGAAGACCACCGCCCTCAGATTAAACCACTTTTACATAATAGTCTAATGTGCATGGCTAGGTTATGCTGGATAAGATAAGGGCAGACATTACAGTCTGTTATGAGACTCCGAACAGTACTCTGGGGACATTTTTATCTCTGACACCAGACACCTTTTGTTTCTTCACAGAAGAGAAAGTGAGGGAGTTATCAGCTGAGGCCTCGTAATTCTCCCTCTATTGGGAACCAGCAGAGGGTGACGGTGTCTTGGCGCCTTGGATGGTTTCATTAGAACCCAGGGTTCTGCAGGGAGTGGAATGGAACCGTATGGAGGAGGACTGCTTAGCCGCTGGCTATAGAGGATGTTATATTCACCCCACTACATCTTTTTAATTAAAACAGTTAATTAAATTGGAGCAGAACAATTCCAGCACCCTGTCGTGTGTGTGCATGTGTGTATGCATGTGTATGTGCATGTCTATGTGTGGTTTATTTTCCAGTGGAATGAGTGCTTGGTGAGTAGGAGGATAATGTGGGTCTGATGCATGAAAGAGGCCAGAGATCAGCAAACCCACCATAACTCGGTCAGTCAGAGTTAGGACAGAAATTTTTTAGGTGTGGTACATTGTATGCTCAGTGATGGTTTAAGACCCTGTCTTTACTAGAA
Organism: Myripristis murdjan; assembly: GCF_902150065.1. Taxonomy (NCBI): domain Eukaryota; kingdom Metazoa; phylum Chordata; class Actinopteri; order Holocentriformes; family Holocentridae; genus Myripristis; species Myripristis murdjan. Next base: position 22,198,157 of record NC_043980.1, read on the forward strand.
CCACATACCCAGAGTGCTCTCTGTCTTTCTCCTCTTTGTTTAGTTGATTTGCTTATCTGTCGGTCCTTTGTCTGTATTCCTGTCACTGTCTCTTGCTTGTTTGCCACCTGCTTTATATGTCCCCCTATATGTTGTCTCTCTGTCTCTCTCTAAATCAGATAGTGTTAGACTTACACAAAGTCAAACTACAGCTTTGCAAAAGACAAAGAACATATGCGCACACAAACACACACACACACACACACACACACACACACAGATATACTCTGCTGCAGTGCGGTTGCAGACGCGAGACATCAGAAACTGAAAGAGAAACAAGCAGTAGAGACAGACAGAGAGAGAGAGAGAGATGGAGAGAGACAGGGAAGGAAATGGAGGTGGGGTTGGGTAGGTGGGTGCGTACTGAGCTTTTCCCATAGAAGAACACTAGAGTTTTGGAATTTGTCTTGTGATGGCATTGATTTGTACAGCCAGGGCAATTTGGACAACTACTCCTCCATTTCACGCCTCAAATTGTGCAAACAGCAAACACATCCATGGATCTGGAATATTTGTTCCTGCTCTGAGTTAAGAAAAGCTGTTTTTCTGACTGTAAGGTGCATATACAGACAGACAGTCAGATTTAAAGACAGAGACAAATGTACATACTGCTTCACATACTTTCACATACATACTTTCATGCAAACTTGATTCAGGTTCTAGAGATACAGATCAAAAGAAAGTGATCGTGCAGACATGTGGGGATGGAGAGAGGACTTGAGTTAAAATAAAATCTACACAGTGAGAAGAACTTGTGAAAACCACAAAGTACCTCACAAGTGGGACCATCGTTAATTCTTACAATAAAAATCTGATAATGTCATGATAGTAAAAAAAACTTAATTCGGCATGATGTGATTCATGACACAGAACAAGAAAAAAGAAACAGATGACCTGCAAGACACATCGTTTAGTGTCTATGGACAAGATTAGAGAGTCGTGTGTTTTTAAGCACTGGCAGATGTATAATGGCAAGCTGGACCACGTGCACCTTTTTAAGCCCATCATATCAGTCCTTGACGTCAGGGAGCTATTTCTCAGATTTTTCAGAGGTCAAAGTTTCTCATTGCAAAACAAAAAAAAAGCTTTGTTAAAGGAACACTCCCAACTTTTCAGGCAAAATACCCCTTTTCTGACTTTCCCAGGATGGCACAAGACGTTCGATACCATTTTCACCTCTGTACATCCGCTGGTTTGGTTTGTAAGGTAGCATTTTGTGTTACGTTAGTGTAAAGACTTGAAGGCTCCGGGAGTCACTAGCCTTACTTTGTCAGAGTGAAAAAATAAACCTTACAGCAACTCAGAAGCTGTCCTATTTACAGAGAGTTGTTTCAGGAGGTGTTAGTTGGTGGAACTGTATCCGCTGAACACATTTATCCTTCCGTCCACTGCAGCGATTTGCGCAACACTGAAGGTTGAGGTAAATCCGGCACAAATTAACTTCTCCCAAAATGACTCACACATGTTTTTTTTTTTTGGTTAGTTTGTTTTTAGATTCCAGTGCATGTAATGGACATGATACATTGTGTAAAAAAGACAGCTTCTGAGTTGCTGTAAGGTTTATTTTTGCCCTAAATGTTGGCGTATTCCTTGAAGGGACACATCATGGCTCTCCAAAATTATGATGCCACAAGTAACATGTTGGGAACAAGGTATTTTGTCACAGACCATTTCCTCAGAAAAGCTTTTTCCTTAGTGTACCGAGGCATCTCTGCCATTGACCTCCATTCAAACAGCAGAGCCTGTGATCTTCCTGCTTGCACCCCACAGTGTTGTGTTTTTGTCTCCCTCTGCTGGAGGGTCTCTAATCATACGACATATAAGTACTCTTACTGTAGCTTAACAACGAAGATAGTTTCCATGTTACTTTTAATTTATTTGGTTTGCTCAAAACCTTTGACTGTTGCTTAGTGCCTGAACAGCAGTGTTACCAGATTGTGTTATTACATTTCTATGGTTACAGCTCTTTATATAGTGAAGACGATGGATGCCAGTGATATATACTTTCTTAGCTGCAGTCCTGCCAAAAAAAAATCTTAAAAAAAAAAAACAAACAAAAAAAAAAACAAAACAGAAAAGAAACATGTATGGAAATGATCAACATCATTTTTAATAAGCCGTGTAATAAGTTTTGTGTCTCATCGGGGTTTTAATTCACCCTTTGTAGGTGAGCTGAGTGTAGGTTTACTGGTTCCATCTACATTGTATTACATTATGTTGGAAACGGTATTAAAACAATTAGTTATTTTCTCTATTGACAGAAATGAGTAGGTTACTTATAACTTTTGAAGTCCCATAGCAGATATCCATCCTTTTAATACATTTTCTTTAGTAGAGGACTTTTCCATAAATTTACATATGTTAATGTGCGTCTTTCCTCAAGGTCAAGCCAGGTAGCAGATAACACATAACAGTATCTTCACTTCCAACACTCTGTGATAAGAGACCTATTGCATGACAGCAGGAAATGTTTAACAGCATGCTGCGTTTGGCTTTTTAAATCAGAAACCAACACCCTTGCATTGCTTTAAGAAGAAATAGTAATAATACACATTTTTGTAATGTGTTTTAATACTTATTAATGCATCAAAGTAATAATTTTAACATTAACTCATTGTTATATTAAGAGAATCCTCAACTGAAATATTATTTTTGATAGTTTTGACAGTTATTTTTTAAGGAACTGATTACTTTGGCAAAGAAGTTTCAGTTTGTCATAATAGACAAAAAATCTATATAGCGTTGGTTAAAGAAAAAGTGCATAAATGGGGTCGCCTTAAAGAATTAAGACACTGAATAATTTTAAATTTGTAGAAACTTCACAGATTTTTTGAGAGTTTGACTTGTACATTCTCATTTTTGAATGTGTGAAATTGGTATTAATAAATGTCTGTTTGCACCAAATACCATGGCAGCCCTTTGCTTTGGTGGAACCCGGCTAATGATGGTGCTTCTTTTTCACAAATGTGACGGAGTTTTTGCGTGCTTGTTTCACCTTCTCACATGGCTCACATATGACTCATCTTATCTAGAAATGTTTTCCAGTTGTAAAGGCGATAATATCTAACTACAAATCTTTGCATGTGGAATAATTTAAGATAGTTTGAATTTATTTATTTCATGCATCCAAACATGTCAGTTTGTTTAGTTAAATCTTTTCTTTTTTACACATTAACGGAGGAACATTTTTTTAATATGCCTTTATGATGCATTCAAAATGATAATGCAAAAGTTGACTTTTTGAAACATTTGTGAACATTTTTCTACATTCTTCAAATACAGATGAGAGTCAGAGTTTGAAAATGTTGTGAAGTGGTTTAAAGCACAAAGGCAAACAGAAGAAGATGAAGTGGAATCAGAGCTTTTAGAATTTGTCCCAAAAACCGACAGAAAAAAATACTTTCAACATGTTTAATGTGTTGAATAAAGTGCAAGTGAAAACCTCAGAATGATGATGTAAAGATCCTCTTGAACAGGAAGCAACAGGTTTTATTGGAAATGTAATTTTTTGAGACCCCCAGAATTAAAAATACCACAGTTTTGTGACAAAACCTACTGATCACCTTGGCCACAGTCTTCTTTGTGTTTATACCAAAGATAATTTAGTAAATATTTATACAGTACACTGATGTTTAAAATTCAAGAAATACTGTCTTTAAATTGACAATTGAAATTCAAAAAATCAATTTAAAGCTGGTTGACATATATTTATAACATTTACGGGCATTTTTTTCTTCCCACTTCCAGCAAGTAGGGGGGAAGGCAGACAGACAGTATGGTAAAGTAACATAGATTCAGACAGACATTCACAAAAGCAGCTGAGATCAGGCCAAAAAAAGGCCAGACAGACCTGAATGATAACAGCTGACTAGCATAGCCTCACATTTGTCTGCACAATTAAGTTGGCTGCACGCTATGAGGAAATGCTGCCGTGGGCTAAGTCAGTTTTAACGACCTAAGCAAAAACCATCTCTCTAGTGTCTGTGGCAGTAGGGCTCAACTTTACACACACACACACACACACATATGTATGTATGTATGCATGCACAGTTCATGCATGCATACACAACTGTGCATACACACACACACAAACACACAGATAAAGCGATCTAATGACTGATCTATCTAATCTAGTGACTGGCTGTAAAGTGCAAAGCTGCCACTCACTACTCATTGTTGTCACTTTGTGATTTGTGGAGAGCCAGGCAGATATTAGAGCCAACTGCAGCAGTCCTCTCAACACCATGTCATAGTGTAAATGTGCAATATGTGAGTTTTTAATCCTCCTAAAGTCCACCCCTACTGCTTTAGCATTATGGTTCCACTTCAGGCATTAATTTATTTTCTTAACCTGCTTATTCCTGTTCAGGAATAGGGGGGGCTGGAACCATTTTCAGCAAGCATCTGGGGGAAGGCAGGGAAACACCCTGGACAGGTGACCGGTCCATCACAGGCTCCCGTAGATACCACAGACAGTGCATGTGTGTGTTTGGTGTGTGTTTCTTTGTTGAACTTGATCCTGTGTTTGTAGTTTTGAGGTGTTCAGTAGTTTGATACTCCCGTAACACCAAATGTGTTGAAATGGTATATCTATTTGGAGAGGTTATGTTTCTTTATAATTAGCTACTTGTGCTTCCCGGCCTGTAGTTCTGTAGAGTTGAACAGTTGTGTGTGAACTCTCAGTGTCGGCCATTTGCATGCAAGGCTGGTTCCACTGCAGAGGAGAGGAGAGGCCTGACGCTCTGATTGGTGCAGGAGTTGCTAGACAACAGATGTCCAGGCGGCTGGGAGGTGGACTACCTGTGGAGGAGGAGGATGGGGGGGGGGAGTGAAAAGGGGAGAGTGGAGGTGGAGAGGACTGGAAAAAGAGTGGTAAAGAGAGAAAAAGAGAAAAATGCTTGAAAAAGCTTGATGAGATATGATGTCTAATGGATTCCTATATTTCCCCTTTCTTCATTCAGCAGTGTTGGACAGGGCCAATGCCAAATGCTCATGCAGTTTGCCCTTATCAGATAAACTAGTAGGATCACCTGCCACACCGGCTGGTATCTTTGTGAGACAATAAGATTTGAATTGCAAATTACATGCACTCCTTTTCCATATTTAAAAGTGTAACAGTTTAAGACTAACATGTTAACATGTTGATCTGGAACCCCTAAACATTTTTACTGTCACCTAATAGTGCAAGTAAGAAAAAAAAAATCAAGGGGACAGCTGGATGCACAAACCATGCACTCAGATCATGTGAATTTGGGTTCAGCTTTCAATTTGCTGTCACGTCTTAATCCCCCTTCTCCTGTATTTTCTGCCACTTTTTTACTGTAACCTGTGCCCTACTCTACTGTTATCCTACTACATATCCGGTGAAAGCTTAGTAAAGTGACAGTAGCATAAAAATATGCTTCTGGTTGAGAAAACTAGGGAAAGTAGAGTAAAGAATAGACCAAGCTTGTGTGTGAGAGGCAGAGGAAGGCAGAGAGAAAGAGGCTGTGTCATCCAGTAACATGGTGAGACTGAGGCAGAGATAGAGAGATTAGTGACCTTGCTCAAAGGGTCCTGCTAATCACGAAATAATGGCAGAGCTGCCCTTGTTTCTGTCTCCATCTGCCTGCATCTGTGCCTCTCTATATGCTCGTCAGTACGCCTGTCTGCCTCGCTGCCTGTCTGTTATCTGCCTACACATCGCTTGGATACACTCATCGGACGCACACATTTGGACACAAACACCCATACGCAGATTCTTATACCTATTGTTGCAACATCCTGTCCGGTGTGCTTTGTGAGTCTCGCTCCTGGCTACTTTGGGGAAGGTTGGGCTGCACTGAGGCCACAGTTTCCATAGCGTCAACAAGAACAGAGGAAGGAGCCGAGAACGAGGGTGAAAAATAGGCGTCCTACTTTATATGGGAAAAAAAAAAGCAGAACCCGCTATTCCTCTCCCTCTCTCCCTCCCTCTCTTTGTCTCTACCTCTCTTGCTCTCTCTGTCCCAAGGCAAAGCCGAAATGGGTCGCCTCGACACCATACTGCATCACTCATTGAAACGACTACCGGTCTGACTCGGTTGTTCTGAATCAGAGTCAGTGGACGTAGGTCTGTTCTGACAGGGAGACTTGAGACTCGCTTCATGTTTCTCTGAGTCTGAATAGAATCAGTCTGGTCTTATTAGTAGAGAAAACAGAGATGTACTGGAAGGATCACATATCAACCCAGCCTCTCTGTGGTCATACAGCATGGTAGTATGGTAGACTTGATACCTGCTGTTTTCTCTGCCTGTCTTTGTATCGAAGACCCTAATCTAACTCATGTCCCATTCCTGATATTTGGAAGTTCAAGGCTGCTTTGATTGTTGGAAAACTCCCACATCTTATAGGGCATAACTTAAAACTTTTTCTCATTCTTCAGGTCTAGTTCATATTTGTCATAGGCCTATATCCAGTGTAGCAAATAGTTAAATGTCAACTTTTAAAATAGGTCCACAATGCCCACTGCCACCCTCTCATGATGAATTCTGGTGGATAAACACATACAATGACTCGCTAATAGCTATTAAAGGTTAAACTTTATCGAAATACAGTAAGTACTTCTTGTCTGTTCAGATGGGTATCAAATTTAAATGTGAACACGAAACCTCCAGTGTAGTTTCAGTGATGTAATGGTATGTTGGGATCAAAGAAAAACATGGTATGTAAAGATGAAGAAAAATATCACTACCTTTGCAGTGGATTTGGATGCAGTTTTTTGAGGAAGCTGAAATTCATTTGCATTCTAAGGTGATTTTCCCTCATCTTTGGGGCAGGAAAAGGAATCTGTAAGCGCAGTGGGAGGCGGTGACATCACCTTTCCTCCATCTAGGTCCAACTCTGGAGCCTAATATGAATCCACACCGCCTTTCCGTTGTGTTTGTTGTTCATTGTTGCCTGCCAGTCAGTGGCACGTAACCAAGCACATATCAGGTCAAATAATTTTTTGTCAAACATTTCACTTCTGATAGGGAAAGAGAAATCTGGGCACACACACACACAGTCTCACACACAGATATGCGTACATATGCAGCTGTCTATTGCATACGCAGGTGCCAGCACCCATGCCCAATCACAGCACTATGTATTGCCCACTGAGTCAAAACTAACCAGCTAGCTAGTATCTAGCTTCAGTGTGTATGTCCCAGAAGGCCATTGATAACAGTGAATAATTAAAAGCATTAGCGTTAACCTCTCCCTTTCTTTCCTTCACATTGTTTTTCTTTCAGATCATCAGAAGCTGGAGAGAGAGGCGAGGATTTGCCGCTTATTGAAGCACCCCAATATTGGTAAGCTGCATTTGCTCGTTCTCAACGTGCACACACACACACACACACACACACACGCACACACACACATTGTTCCTCAGGTCTCTGGAGATTATGACTATGGCAATTCATCTTCCAGACACATCAATGGTGTGTGTGGGTGGATGCAAGTGTGTCTATATATATAGATATGTGTGTGTGTGTGTACATGTGTATCTAATGATGATGTATCTTTGTGCTCTCCCAGCTGAGTCATCAGGAAAAGGGAGCCCTATAGTCTCAATACTCTTTCTCATTCTCTCTCCTTCTCTCTCAAAAAAAAAAAAACACTGACCCTTTCACCCTTTCTTCCTTGTTATGCCACTGATAGAGCCTCATCTGCTCGTGCACTTCTCTCTTCGCTCTGTCTCTTTTCTTCTCCATCATTTTATCTCCCTCAGATCCCACATGGCCTTTTCAGGCGAGATGCACACTACCAAGATTTCTCAAATCAGTTTGGCTCCAGCACATTCTAAGATAACTATGCTCTCATAAAGTTTGAGAACAACTACAGCTTAGCGTTTTGACTCCCAGTCTTTTAAATCCTAAAGACTCCATGACGTGGAAATAAAATTTAAGTGGCGTATTGAAGGTGCTACAAAGAAAGACCAAAAAAATTACACCAGCCACTTAGTTTCAGTGTTACAGTGATGGGTCTGCAGGTGGCTGGGGTTATCAAGTGGGCATGTCCCACCACTGATATCGTGTTGAATTAGGCCTATGACCCTTCTGGAAGCAGCAGCCTTATCAGCAGTTCAGAAGCCAAATTGAATCAACAAACAGTATTTTCAATTGGCATATTTAGTTATAGATTATAGCTCAATTACGTATATCACTGCTGTCCAGTGAAAACCATGTACCTCCTTAATGTCAACTTTTCAGAGGTGAAGAAAACCTTGACGCCTCTATTTTTCAGTTTATGTAATAAGTTTGTAAAGGTTTCACAATGCCTAGGGTTGTAGCAATTTCTGAAGGAGCAGGTAGAATCTCAAATTGAGTTAAAACATTTAAATTACCAAAACTGGAGATACATGGTGGACGATGTATAATTTAAGTGTGAAAATTTAAATTCTGACCTTTGAGTCACTGCTTTTCTCTCAGGCTTCCTCTGTGATTTTGTGGAAGGCGACCATGCTGCTCAGGCGGTTTGAGAAACTTTCCTGTGTGTGTCTGCCCTTGATAAACAGAATTAATCATTATTACATAGCGTAGCGTGTTTTCTGTACCGTAAACTGCTGCTTGTTTTACAGACAGTGCTTTGTATTGCTGTATGTTGTCTTTGATTCACAACCAAAATAAAACCAACAATCGAAACCAAACTTTGATGCACAGTGACACAAAGGTTTAACCAATCAGTATTGGCTTGTAGTGAGTATGAGTGAGTGCTGGAGTAGTGACCGTGCTGTCTTTCATTTGTATTTTTCTTCTTCCTCTTCTCTTCTTCCACTCTGTTTGTATTTTTTTTCTCTCCCTTCCCCAGTACGACTCCATGACAGCATATCAGAAGAAGGCTTCCACTATCTGGTATTTGATCTGTGAGTAACACACACACACACACACACACACACATTCTCTGATGATCATGACTTCCCTTAACATGTTTCATTTTGTTTTACTTTGACTTCTGTCTTGTATCCTGGTATTTGTGTGAGCTTAACACAGTGAGTGGAAACAGCCTTGGTCCTTATGAAGCTGACCCATATCAGCCCTTCTGTTAGGGGAAGGGGATTAGCCGAGGGCCTGAGGGCCCGTCTGTAGAGGGCCCTAAGGGTAGATCTGTGCCTACACAAAGCCTATCAGGATGCGCACTCAGACACACACATACACATACACACACATGCATGCACACATACACACACACATGCACCATGCACACAAACACAAATTCAAGCATGAAAGCATCTCCAATAAGATTCACAGATGTACACACACTTGGATATGATGTGCACACATGCACATACACACTCTCTCACGCACACGCACACGCACACAAACACACACACCCACACACACACACACACACACACACAAATAAATGCACAAATGGCAGTGCACAAGTACATGGCTTTGACAGCTGAGAGTTTTTATTGATGTATGAACTATAAAGTGTGCAAAGATGTGCATAAATTTATGAGGTATGTGTTTATGAGATAAAAAAATAGAGACTGTGTGAAGAGAGACAGAAACATGTACACTATGATGTCATCTCTGTCTCCTCACAGGGTGACAGGAGGCGAACTGTTCGAGGACATCGTAGCCAGGGAGTACTACAGTGAGGCTGATGCCAGGTAACACACACATGCACACACACAGGCACAGTACACTGCTGAGCATAGCAGCCCTTATGCATCACTGTCTCTATAGTATCGGACAGAGCAACTGTGTGCGTGCGCGTGTGTGTGTTTGTGTGCGTGTGTTTCACATATGGTCCTGCAAGAGGTGTTATACAGCTGCCTTTTCTCAAAGGCATCTCATACAGTTATTTATAAAGGTGATTAATGACATATAGCCTGCAGTATTAATCATACACAGCCTACCTTACACTCTGAGCTTTATGTTGAAATACTACCTGAGAGAGAGAGAGAGAGAGAGAGAGAGAGAGAGAGAGTGGAGTGACAGAGGGAGGTGCTAAAAAAGGGAGAGGGCAGAGAGCTGGAGGAGAGCTACAGTTGTAAAATGATTAATCACCCTATCAGAGTGTGTGTGTTTTCTCGTTACACACTTTGTGCAGCCTTTGTTTGTCTGTACAGCGTAAGACTTGAAATGTATTATATCTTGTGTGAATGACTTATCTCTCCATATAACTTCATAAAATCATTCTAGGGAACAGGCCACCACGTGTTAGAGGCTAATGAGAGGAGCATATGATACAGTGTTACGATTGTTTCGCCTTTTTCCCCCCTCAATTCATTTCTCTCGCTTCCCTCCCTGCCTCTTCGTCATATTCCTCCCTCTCTTCCTCCATGTATCCCATCATCATCCTGCCCTCTACCTGTGCCATCCTCCCACCCCCAGCCACTGCATACAGCAGATCCTGGAGAGTGTCCATCACTGCCATGTTAATGGGATAGTCCACAGGGATCTGAAGGTTTGTATGACTACAGCCATGGCTGCGGTCCTGTTTCATCCTGACTTTACACAACAGATGGCAGCGTTAAGAAAAATGAGACTCACTGTTGTCCTCACAATCCTAACCTTTGCATCTGCACCATCTATTTGATGAAGGAAGTAAAGCTGAAATTGTTAAATGCTTTCTCAAGTGAGAGAGAACATCATACTTTTCAAGAGGTTTGTTAATTCCTTTTATCTTTTTTGGAAACATTCTCCTTGTAGAGCTCCCTAAAAGCTTTGAGCACAGTGAATGGTGGTAGTTTGGCCTTAGCTAAGAAATTTGGTGCAGTTCTTGTATGCAGGAATAGGATTCGACCCCCCCACTGGAGACACTTCAGGCCTCGTCCTAATTACCGCACGCCACCTCTCTCTACTATTACAACAGCTCCTGCTTTGTTGTGCTATTCAATATTCTGGGTTCAATATCCTTCCTGCCAATGCCAAGAATAAGTGTAATATCACCCTGGTGTGTTCCAATGAGTGTGTTAGCCTCTGTGCGAGTGGTCCCGCATGTGTGTGTGGGTATGTGGCTGTGTGTGTGTGTGTGTGTGTGTGTGAGTGTGTGCATGTCTCTGTGCCGAGTGTAGCACCAATGTGACAGGAATAGGAGCAACCATGAGCCAGAGTCTCAGAAATGATATTCCATTTGCATAATTATGTAAAAATGATGTTGAGATGTGAAAGATTTTCCAAGGTCATGAATATTCTAATGGTAAACTCTATTCTGATAACCTCCCAGGAGTATTTTTATGTGGAGTAAAAAGGGAAGCAAATGCAAGAGAGCTTTCTTGCTTTCTTGAGTCTGTTCTGAATGTACTGTGCCATAAGAAGCATTGCTCAAACATGTTAAAAAAAATAATTTATTTTCAGAATAACCGTTTTGGCTTATTAGATTTCTAATCTGTCAGTTGTACTGAAAGAGGCGCCCCTCACTTAAGTTTTAAGATAGTTCAGCATTAGGATAAATTATTCCTCATATGTAAATCATTTTGGAGATTTGTCCAGTTGTCATTTAGTGGCTGAGTTATCTGTCTGCCATAAAAAAGGACTGCTTCAAGGCTGTCTGTGTTAAGAGCGTCTAAATGTTAGGAACTGCATTATTCATTAGACCACACAGTCTAACTGGCCTTAGGTTAGCACAGACCTTTCTGGCTTATGCACCTTTGTGTGTGTGTGTGTGTGTGTGTGTGTGTGTGTGTGTGTGTGTGTGTGTGTGTGTGTGTGTGTGTGTGTGTGTGCACGCATGCATTTGAGAGTGTGTGTGTGTGTGTTTGCTTAAGGCTTGCATATATTTATTAATGTGCTAAATTGTGTTTGTCAGTGCGCCGTGTGTGTATGTCGTTACCTATATGTGACTGAGACGCTCGTTTTTATACTCACGTCTCCTGTTTCACCACACCCCCCCTCTAGCCTTGTCCTGCAGTGTGCACTTTGTTCCTCCTCATGGATTTAAACACACTGGATTGGTGTAAATGTGGACCAGAACGTCATCTCTGGCACCAATCTGTCCATTTAGAATCCATGAGACGGAAGGAGCAAGTCCACGGCTCCAGTGTGAAAGTGTCTGTGGTCACATAGAGAACTGGTCCTGTGCGCATTATCATCCATCTGTCATTTGTCTGGCAGAAAGGGAGTTGCCCCGGACACTGATTTAAGACCAGTTTAGTGCTGTTACCCCTAATGATCTGGATTAGGACTTGGTTAGGCTAATCTGATCTTAGATCTGTGTCGGTGGGCAACTTGTTCCCAGAGTGTGTGACCTCTCACCTCTAACCTGTTTGACTCCGCCCCCCCCAGCCTGAGAACCTTCTATTGGCCAGTAAGCTGAAGGGGGCGGCGGTCAAGTTGGCTGACTTTGGGCTGGCTATCGAGGTGCAGGGGGACCAGCAGGCATGGTTTGGTGAGTATTCATCCATTCATCCATCATTCAGTCAGTCAGTCAAAGAGTTGATCAATCAAGCAACCAGTCATCCAATCAGTTAATCAGTCAGTAATCAAATCAGTCACCTGGTTAATGGGCAAACCAAACAGCCCATTCATTGAATTGCCCACTCCCTCCTTCCACTCCACATCTCCTCCCTCCCCCCGTCTCTCCCCTCCAGGTTTTGCTGGCACTCCGGGCTACTTGTCTCCGGAGGTTCTGAGGAAAGACCCATATGGGAAACCGGTGGACATGTGGGCCTGTGGTAAATAATACTTCTCCAATTAGGAGGTCATGTGTTTGGTCGTGTGTATGTGTACGTGTGTCCATGTGTCTGTCCGTGGCTAATCTCACAAACTACTGGGCCTAGCAGCCTATTTTTTTGTGCACAGTTATGCCTATATGATGAAGACGGTCATTGAAAAATTTTGTAAAACATTTGTTTTTTTCTACTTATCCTCTCTCTCTTAGTTCACTGTCTAGCTTGCTTGACCACTGCTGCCGTCTCTCTTTTTGCATAGTCTACAGGGTCGCTATACGCTGGTCCCTCTCTTCATTCATTGCCTCGCTTGTTTGACCACCATTGCACTCTCTCTCTCTCTCTCTCTCTCTCTCTCTCTCTCTCTCTCTCTCTCCCTCCCTCCCTCTCTCTCTCTCTCTCTCTCTCTCTCCCTCCCTCCCTCTCTCTCTCTCTCTCTCTCTCTCTCTCTCTCTCTCTTCCTGTGCTACTGGGTTGTTATGTTGCTTCCTCACTTCATTCACTGTCTAACTTGCTCACTTTAGCTCACAGATGCTCACTTGCTCACAGATCTAATATTTTCAGTACTCTACTGTATTATATTTGAATCATGCAGTTATTCATTTGTAATTTGAAAAGAATTCACTTACAGTTAGTTGCAAAGTCTCTCACAAGTTTTGCTTAGCACATAGGGTAGCACATTGTCCGGTAAAGTGAAGATGTCCTGGTGTAGATCAGCACTCTAATTAGTGCACTCTTGTAGCTTCAGTTGTTTTGGAACTAAAGCCTGAGTGTATCGTGTTGTGTCTTATACGTGACTATCTCTCTGTTGGTGATTGATGTACCAGGTTTATCAGTACTCGTTACTGGGGATGCACCGATTGCCATTTTTGTAGCCTATTCTGACTGCCAATTTTTCTTTAAACCTGAACCGCTGACACCAATCCTGGCCGATTCGGATTTTCTTTAGTTTAAAGTAATTAAAGGTACCATATGTAATATTTTGCTTGTTCAAAGGTGAATAGTACTGTTGGGTTGTGAGTGTTGTTGATCAGTACCATTTAATTCACTGTTGCCAGGTTTGGTGATTTTCCCCTAATCCAGCAATCCTGTTTCACATTGTCTGAAATGTTAAACTGTTAAAACACTGATACAGCTGTTCAGCATCACTCAAGCAATGTTCAAACCCTGTTCAAGCATTGTTCAAATTTAGCTGGTTTCCAACCAACACATTTTTCAACTGTTGAGCCTCAGCCACTGTACCTGTCTGGTAAACCTTGCACCTGAGATTGGCTAATAGAGCTCGGCTTTATAGTCAGAGCCAGTCTGCCTTAAAATCATCTGGTTCTGATCTTGGGCTGATCGATCGGCGCACCTCTACTTGTTACTGAGATGCTTGACTGCACTTGTCACTTCTTGTCAGGTGTGATTTTGTACATCCTCCTGGTTGGCTACCCTCCATTCTGGGATGAAGACCAGCACCGCCTCTACCAGCAAATCAAGGCTGGAGCCTACGATGTGAGAGCTCGCGCACGCACACAAACACACACACACACACAAAAAATGCACAGAACTGCCCTAGATCCCTCCCTGTGGGGTTTATTGGGTGTTTATTCAGCTTTATTGGGTGTATGTAATGCCTGCATGACTGTGTCGATTTTGGCAGTTCCCATCCCCAGAGTGGGACACTGTAACTCCTGAGGCCAAAGATCTGATCAACAAGATGCTGACCATCAACCCGAGTAAACGCATCACTGCCACAGAGGCTCTCAAGCACCCTTGGATCTGTGTACGTGTGTCACACACAAACATACACACACACACACACACACACAAATACAGGCACACAATAATTAAAGGAATACTTTACCAAAAAAAAAAAAAACTACTGTATTTTGTATAATTTACTCACAGTACCTCCAGATGTTTTCAGTGTATAGTAAAAAATATCTTTTAACTGTGTGCCTTGTGGAGAACCAAGTTTCCAAAAACTGCAGCCATTTCTGTTTGCAAGTCTGTGTTATCCTTTCCTGTGTTCAGTGTCTCCCACACTAATGCAGTTTTGCTGAACATTTGCTAAATAAACCACTTCTAGTAAATGCTCTTTCATGGAAGTGCTCACACACTGGCTATGAGAGGTGGAACAGTGAATATATTGCAATTCTCCCTCTTGTGAGACATTCTTGATACACTTGAGTGTTTGAGTTTTCAACTTAATGTATATAGATAGCACGCTGAAATTCTACTGAGGCGTATTTGTTCCCTACTATGAGCTATTTTAACTTGAACTGTGTTATTATACACATGTTGCAGTTGGTGTGCAGCTTAAAGCACTGAAAAACATGATTGATTCCTGCTTACTGAGAAAATATTTTGCCTTTTCCAGGGTATTTTCTCCTCTTCAGTCACAGATATCATGATTTATCATAGCTGATTACCTTACAATATATCACGTATTGCAGAATCGCCTCTATCATGATGTCATATCACAGGTAAAATATTGTGATGGACTAGTATCGTTACTTAACCAATGATTCCCACCCCAACGAGCTACACTGACTGATTAAGCAGGAAGTATAGTCAAAGCGCAGTCAAAATGCTCGAGCATGACGCATTTTCTTGAGGTGGTTTATTTTGCATGTTGTTGTTGTTGTTTGTTTTTTTAAGCAAACATACATTGATTTGGGACACACTGAACACTAGCAGAGAGTCAAGGCTTTGATTCTGCTGCATGTAATCCACGTAATCCAAGTTCAAGTATTTCTTTAACTAGATTACAGAGTACCTCAATAACATCAGTCCTGCTATAAGATGCAGCAGACACACATAATGCTCTTTATTCAAGCATGCACAGTTCACACACTTTGTTCCAGCGAGAATATTCCCATACATGTTCTGTTGTCCCACTGTTTCGCTTCCCCTCTAATCCTCATACCGTTTCACTTGTTGCTGCAGCAACGGTCCACTGTAGCTTCCATGATGCACAGGCAGGAGACTGTGGAGTGCCTGAAGAAATTCAATGCCAGGAGGAAACTCAAGGTGAGACTTTTGGCAGTCCTTCCTTTCTCTTTTTACATAACCCAAGCCGTCCTGCCATCTCTTCCTCTTTTGTCTTTCTCTCCTTTTTACTCTGCTCTTCTTAAAGTAACTAATATAATGTTTGCTTAAGCCTTCAGGTTACCTTGCTGTTCTCTTCTTGCTCAAATCTTATGGTTGATCTTCCCATTTCTATAATTATCTAACTTTCCTTCCTTAATGCCTTCCTTCCTTCTTTCCTTCCTTCCTTCCTTCCTTCCTTCCTATCACTGCAGGGAGCCATATTGACCACTTTGCTGGTCACAAGAAACTTCTCAGGTATGTCTCTCTCAGCCTGGTAACTAAGACTGGTTTCCCAAAAGTATCTTAGCACTAACATCATCTTTGTCTGTTGGCTAAACAATGGAAGGAAAATGATCTCAAACAACAGATTTACAGCCTCCTAGTGTCCAGTGCTGGAGATGGTTATGGTTTGGTGCTCTATAATACAAGGGATCTTTTGTTGCAAAACAAAAAAAAAAGAGATCCATGGCAGTACAAATTATGTTAAAACGCCTGTGCAGACAAGTTTTAAGCTGCACTCAATAAAAGCTTTTAACCTGATTTAGTGCCTCTGATCTCTTTCCTCTTGGAACAAAGATGATCTGGCACTAAGATGTCATCGGTAAACACAGTCTTTTCTCTGCCTCTCTTCCTCTCACTCTTTTTCTGCCTCTTTCTTGCCCTTGATCTTCCACTCACATGCACACTCTCTCATACCTTAATGCATGTGTTTCCTTTGACCTATCTCTGTTTTCTATTGTCTATATTCTCAATCTCTTGCTTATCTGTTTTCTCTTTCCTTCCTCCTCATTCTATTACCAATTGCATTAGCCACCTGTTTGGATTCTTTTAACTCTATTTACTTTTGAGTTAAATCAGACACTGATACATTTATCTCTCTTTTTATTCATCGTCTTCTTCCTTTTTCAAAAAAATGTCCTTTGTTTTGGATTGTGGTATCCATTTGAGGTAAGATTTCTGGAATGACAGGGAAGTGGGCGGGGTTCTGCCCAACCACTAAGTTGTGATGTTTGACTTTGTTTACTCTTCTATTACTTATGCATGCAAAACTAGTTGTTTGGTAGTCACAAGAGCAATGCTGAGTTTTCAACCTGATGCTTGCAAAATCTAGATCTGAGGTCACAATTAATATTAGAGTAGACTATAGCATGCATTTCAAAATGCATGTTGATGCATTGTTGCTCCTGGAGTTTTTACACAAGAGGAAGTGATAGAGCGAGAGAGAGAGAGAGAGAGAGAGAGAGAGAGAAATTGTATGTATGTGCTATTGGGTGCATGCATGTGTACATACACAAATGTAAATGTAAGATGAACACTGTATTCTTTTAATCACCTACTGAATAGACATCCAAGTGGACAATGGATTAGCAACTTACAGTATATATGAATTACACTGTGGGAGAACAGCCTTGCATAAGTAACAATGCTATTGAAAGAGACTGTTGCATTGCGTTTTGGTTCTTGTGGTTGAAACTTGCACCTGGAGTTTGAAGATAAGCACAGTTGACTGATATGCTTGCTGCATGTTAGCGTAGCCTCAGGCTTAGGGTTCTGTTGGTGAACTCTGATGCTGAAGTCTCGCTTCCCTCTCTCCCTCCACAGCAGCCAAGAGTTTGCTCAACAAGAAGCCAGATGGCGTTAAGGTGAGTTGCTTTGCATAGAAATGAAAAGGCTTTGTTTCTTGCATTAACTGGTTGGAACGTTTTTGTGTCTGAGGAGCCTTATGGATATGCATTGTGCACTTATGACATCATCATTCAGGGACAGTCAGTTATCTTTCCAGTTGAATTCGTCCTTTTTTAAAATACTGGTCTCTTTAGTGTGTCTCTTCTTCCCTCTATGTCCTCTGTAGCCCATGTCTCTTACTTTCTAGACCCCTGTAGCTCTTTATCCTAGTTTCTGTTTGGGTGTAGGGCCCAATCTGAAATCATCACTGTAGAAGCAGAGGAGTGTGTGCTTAAGTGTGCGTGTGTTTACGGGTGTGTATCTGCACACGCATAATGGCTGATGGTGACTTCACACACTTTGTTGTGTGTGAGATTTGTGCTTGACTAATACTGTGTGCCTGCGTGGAATATGAGAGTTGATTTGAGATTGGACCTCTGCATACATTCTATGATGAGTCAGAGTCACTGTGTTTGGGTCTTATTCAGGGTTATGTCATGCTGCATATTCCATTCCAGGGAGGTCATCCTTCCCCCCCATGTGTCCCCATCCCTTGAAGGAACAAGCACACAATTTGTGATGAGATGCAATGTACAGTATTTGGCTCTGTGAAACCAAATACAGAAGTCTAAGGCCTGTTACATACTCTACACAAGGCACGCATACACGAGCGCAGCAGGCAACACATGGGGTGTTTCTTACATTGTTGCATAGCAAAATGTGCAGCCAAAAAATTTGTAACGTAATGCTAATGTCTGCTACAGTGTCATGCATGTCAGGTAGACGTGCTTAATGAAAACTGCTGGTAAAGAGCCACTACCAGTGAAGAATGTGTATTTTGTTTATTTCGGTGTAAAAAAAAAAAAAAATCTGAGAATCTGGCAGGATTCATTTGTACCATCTTCTTTGCAAAACTCTTTTATTGGCAGCAATGGAACATCATGTAAAGCAGACATGGCCCCTCAGTAGTCATATTTTTAAATCTCTGTCTCCAGCATCATATTGCCATTTTCCTCCCTTGTGAAAAAAAAAACCCTGTATAAGCTAATGCCTCTCAGGCCAGTGGAGGCCAATGTACGTGCGTGTGCTAATAAACAAACAGCTTGTTTAGGTCAGCCTTGTGTTTGTGTATGCATGCATGGCCCTTGTGTGGAGTATGTAGCTAGCCTAATTTGCCAACTCTGGGATCAGAACCTGGGACACCCTCATAACCATGCTGCCCTACCAAATGGGGGAGAGTACCAGTGCACTTGTATGAGGAAAACCTGCAGGTGTTGTACCTCTGAATCATCAGCAGTGCATGTGCAGGGTTTTTTTTTTACTCTCAGTAATACTGGTTGCTTTTCACAGCAAAAAAAAAAAAAACAGTGTTCATTTACATCAGAGCCAGCAACAGGGAGGATATCTGTAGTGAGAGGTCTTTCTTATGTGGTCGGTCTGCAGAAAAAGTGGGTTAAAATCATGTGGTGCCACCCAGGACAAATTGCCACGAGAGCGCTAGCCTCCACACAGATGTTAAGATCCAGTTGGAGAAAATGGAATTCCTTGGCTGTGCAAACTCATTGGCCATGGAGCAAGAATAGTTTTTCCAAAGATCACAGATCAATACAACACACTAGTGATTTCAACTAGTGTGTTGTATTGATTGCTGGCCCTATGTCAGCAATAGTGTGGAAACAATAGACAAGAGGTGAAAAATGATCAGAGTAGGGAAGGCAGCTGCTAGAAATGCAAAAAAAAAAAAAAATAATAATAATAAAAATAAATAAATAAAAATTAATATTTACTTTGTACCCACAGTATGGAATTCCAGTTTATATAAAAACACATAATGAAGATGAGATGGCTGTGAAAGGCTACAAGGGTACAGGCACGGAGTGTGTTTTGCTATCAGTAGTTTCTTTCTTCAAGTATCAATTCTGTTGTGCACTTACAGTATATCCATGGAGCCTTTCACAGCTGTCTCATCATTATTTCATGCTTTGATATATTCAACAAATATTGATTTCTTTATTTTTTTTATTCTATTTGATTATTGTTATTGTTTTTTGCATCGCTGGTGTCTCCCTTCTCTGTTTTATTCATTTTGGATCCATGTCAGGTCGCTGAGTTGTTAACTGACTCCAAATTTGGATTAGTATACTAATAGGCCTAGGTCCCCCCTCCCTGCCTAAACCACTCCCCTTTGCAGATCCTGTAAAGTCTCCTTGGTGGAAACATTGGGATGTCCAGTCACCTCACTTTTTTAAAGCAGGGACACATGAGGTGGGGTGATTATTTTGGAATGGAGCATCAGGGCTGTGTGTGAAGTGTGGGCGTGTGTGTATGTGAAATGTGTGTATGTGTGTCATGTCCCCTTTACACTGCCCCCTGCAGGTCAACAACAAAGCCAACACAGTGACCAGTCCCAAAGACACAGGCCCTGCCCCTGCACTGGTATACACACACAGCCTCACCTACACCAACACCTTGAACCACAAAGCCCCTGCACCTCCCTACGTCATACCCCACTGTGGAGGAGGTACAGGTTCACCCTACCCTCTCACGCAGGGCCCGATAAATACCTGCTTGCCTCAGCCTTAAAACCATAGCAGCCTGATAAATTTGCACCAGGCTTTTAACCAGCTCAGTGAGAATATGTAGATTATACCACGGGTGACATGTTGGGGAAACATAATGATGTGATGTAGACTCTTCTGTCGATCTAGCTCAAGGTTAAGCTATCCCTGAATGAAATATGGTGTGTACAGGCTTTTGTCACTGCGCAGCATGTCCCAGCTCCAGCATATTTTACTCACGCTAACCTTGAGATATAATGGATTAATAATTCAGATTAATGCATTCATTCATTCATTCATCTGAATTTGTATAGCATGCATGGCGCATGTAGAGCTTGGCTAGTTTGGATTTGCTGGATCTGTGCAATGTTCATGTTGGGCTGGAACAATAAGCCTGGACACGTCGTTTGGATTGGGTTTTGATGAGCGTGTTCTGTAGGGCTACCTCTACCTCAAATCCCAAGCCCTCTCTCCCTTTTCCACTGCAAGAATCTCCCCACTCTCCCTCCTCCTTACATCCCTCCGCCGTGTTTGTGCTTCTCTCAGACTTCAGTGTCATGAAATGTGCGTCATTGTTTTCTGTGTGGCATTAATGTAAAATTTCAGACAAAAATAGTCATCCGAGGCTGTGTTGTTTTGTTTAGGCCTCTCTGCTGAGATAGGTTGACTGTGCATGGCTAGAGTGTGAGAATTTTGGCTCCTTAGGCTACCTATGATGCTACATGCCCGACCAGTTTGGCTGTCACTCATGGGCTTGCGCATGTTCTTTCTGACTAGCCTTTGTAAATAGACTGTCTACGTCATGTCACATGACTGCTGCTCTGCATGACGTCGATGGCTTCCTCTGCCCTCATTTGCGTGCGAGTGTAGGCACATCATCTTTTCTCTCTCTCTCTCTCTCTCTCTCTCTCTCCCTCACTGCGCCCATACTCTCTCTCACGCACATATGCGCGCACACACAGCAGTTGATGTTATAATCTAGTGTAATCTTGGTGAGTGATTAAAGGGCTGAGCTGGTCATCGGGATCAATTTCCGTAAAGCCCTGCCCAGAGATACAGACATCTGATTACCAAGACTGGACATTTGGTTGAGGGGACAGAAGGTGACGCAAAAACACATAGTGCAACAACGTCATCCAGGAGAAGTGACAAGATCATGAAGAAAGAGAAACAATGGAGAAAATCGAATCAAAGAACGTTCATCACCTAAAAACTGCTCTATGTCAAGGGAATGTGTAGATAGATGGATAGAGAGGATGGAGAGAGAGAGAGAGAGAGAGAGAGAGAGAGAGCAATCAATGATATGCTATAGATATCTTAGTGATGTGCTGTTCAAAGATTAGACCTTCAGGGTCAAAGTAAGCAGTATTCCACCTACACAACCCTGAAACTATGAGAAACAGCACACACACACACGCACACACACACACACACACACACACACACACACACACACATATTTTCTTTACTTCGTATACAGTCTTTTGACCTCTTCTGCCCTTCTTTAGTCATCTCTTCCCACACACTCACTGTCAATTGTTTTCTCCAGGAACCACAGACGACTGTGATCCATAACCCAGTGGATGGGAACAAGGTATTACATCATAGCCATAGTTTTCATCTTTAGTCTCATATAGCACATAAACATATGAGCTGTATTTGATCCTGTATTTTAGGTTCTTGCATTTGCATGGCCTTGTTTCAATTTGTGTCCCCATAAACTGAGGGATTTTGAGATGCTTGAGTACAACATGAGCGTGTAGATCTGCTGAGTGTTCAGCTTATAAACAATATGTGTCAAATAAAAGTTTGGAGTGACTGGAGTCACTTTCTGCCCTGTGCTTTGATTCATATTTAACTTGTCTTGGACCTTCCAGTGAGAACAGTTATTGACTGAAAGAGATCAGGAAGCTTTTCAGTGCAGAAAATGGGCACCGCTCTGTCCAGAACTTCAGACTGATGAGGATGTCTCTCAGCGAGATATTTAATGTAGTCTCAAATCGAACAGGATACTATGAGTTGCGTAAGGTAATGTGACTCTCAATTAAGCATTTACTGGCATGCTTTCATGCATTGCACAGCAATCATGGTATATCCAAGGTTGCAGTGGAAGGTTGGAGATAAGCGAAAAATTCTGTAACACTGGTAACCCTAACCCCGCCAGCTTTAGTAGATTATGTAACATCATCCTATACTATGTTACATAAACAACAAATATGGGACTCTGAAACCATTTTTGAAATCCTTTAAATAGTTGCAGTTTCTGTCTTGCAAAGTCAGATTTTGAGACTTATCGAAACATTTTTATGTCCTACTGCAGATGTGCATTAAATTCTCTCCATACATATACACATATTCCATGTAGAAATTTCTAAAATCTGTATGTTATCATTCTTAAGGAGTCCATTGAAAGTGCCAATACCACCATAGAGGACGAGGATGTGAAAGGTAGGGACACTTTAATTAACCAGCTTTTTCTGGTTGTGTCTGCTGGTTCTCACCTGCAGTGAACTGGTAAAACTACTGGTTGGTTTCCAAACAGCCTGAATGTCTCCAGATCACTCTGTCATGTTTTCCTTCATTTTCTTTTGAAACTGATTAAAAATGAAAAACAAAAACTATTGAACTATTGTACCTTTTCTCTGTCTGTCAGCTCCTCTTGCACAAAGTATCCACCGCGTCCCTTCTTTTTGGGCTCCCGTTCCTCCTGTTATATGTCTGTATTTGTGTTTCCACCATCTATGGCCAGTGCTGACACTGAATATGTTTACACTCACAACACATACTGGTTCCCTCCTCTGATAAGTTTTTGAGCATTACCTAATGTGCTTCCTTTCTGCTTATGAAAGACTTCTCTTTTTTCTTCTTCTTTTTCCCTCATGTTTTTGAGAATATCCGTTTTTTTCTGCAATCCTTGTCCTTCTCCACACACCACACACATACACGTCTAAAACAAACATCTCCTTTTTACAATCCCAACCCAACCTCACACATCCTTGACACCCACCTGTGCAACTTTGGCCAGCCCTTCGTCTGGGCAGCTTTGTGAGCAGTATCTTGAGCTCAAAGGGCCGTTCCTCACAGATGTCTGAGCCAAGGCAAACTCCCATCTCCTCAGTTCAGAGTAAGTCCCTCCAGAATGGGGGAGATGCCCCAGTTTGATCCCCCACCAGTAGCCAGTCATCACCAGAGAAAACTGCTCTCCCTGTATATAGTGGCTCAAGTCGTGTGCTCCTGATGTGAAAACATGTTTCCCTGGTGTTTGTTGCTCCCTGGCGTCACCCAGCCAGCACAGAGGAAACCCAAAGTGATTTTCAGTGCAGCTTCCTGTAAGATGAACCTCTAGTCTACCAGTAACAACATGCAACAACAAAATAATTTCTTTTTCAATCTCACAGTAATTCAAAAAATATATTCAGGTGTGTGTGAATGCTCTTCCTTGTGTCACCTGTCCTCCTGTGTTTTTTGACCCCTGAAGTTCTGACATGTCTGCTCCTCCTTGTTAGATTATTCTTAAGTATTTGGTTTGCATATTTCCTCAAGACACAGAATCCCATCTCACTCTTCCATTTGTCTTCTGTTCTGACTAACCCAAACATTGACTCATATGGTGTAGAACTGAGTCACGCACACACACACACACACACACACACACACACACACACACACACGCACACACACACAGGTTTATAGCACATTGTTACCCGACCATTAAGCTGTGCTGATGAGGCCTTTTCTTGTTGATTATAAGACATAAATTATGGCTGTCTGAGAAGTGAAGGTGAAGGAGGTGTTGATTCATTATTTTTTATTTAACATGCTGTTTTGTTGCGCAAATTATAAGTCATTTTTTCACTATCCCCCAGCCTGCACCAATAACAATAAAGGTAACTGTCAATATCTCTTAGTTAAAACTGCATTTGTACCAAGTAATTGCATCTGAGCATTGGTTTATTTTTGGTCGTGTTGGGTGAAAGGAATCGTATCATCCTATATTTTCTTGCCTGGTGTCACTATTAGTCATGGGAGGCTTTCTGTTTTGTTACTCAGAAACAAAACAACAGAAATTCTATGAGACACATTTTTTTGAGCGCCTTCCATTTCTAATAATTTTGGTATCCTGCTAATTTGTAGACTAGAACCCATTTGAAGCCGGTTTGATATCAGTTTCCTTTATTTTCACTCAGACCTACATTTATACATATATATGGCAAAATTTCACATCAGTGTGTGATATTTAGTTGGTGATTTTCTGTGATTTTTTTGTGTTTTAGCTCGTAAACAGGAAATTATCAAAGTCACTGAGCAGCTGATTGAGTCGATCAACAACGGAGACTTTGAGGCCTATGCGTAAGTTTTTCTTTTTTGGATTCACAATCTGCACATTTGTGCTTCTGTATGGGCCTTTAATCGTCTAACTAACGAGTTTTTACTGGTGTAACAGGAAGATTTGTGACCCTGGGCTGACCTCCTTTGAGCCTGAGGCCCTGGGCAATTTGGTGGAAGGACATGACTTCCATCGCTTTTACTTTGAGAATGGTGAGTTCAAGGGACATTGAGTGATGGATTACTTTTAGTATCTTTGTATTGGCAGTCAAGGGATTTTAGTAACATTGACAGGTCTCTTGTATGGCTCAGGGTGGCCTGTACTTGACATAAATAATACTCACAGTTTCATAATACAAACGAATAAGCCACCTGATTAGAGCAGACAACAAAAAAATTCCAGGGTACGAGAAAATTATCTTGATGCAGATTACTGCAATACTATAGTACTTCTTGCAGTATTACCAATGGGATAAATCTTTGCATGCCTGTGGTGGTTCCAGGCATTTTCAAACAATCAGTAAACAAATAAGCAATTACATGCAGGTTCAACATTTGTATCAAATTACCTAAAGAAATGTGTCCAATAATTGATTTTTCAAAATATTTCCAGGAGCCACATCTATCAATCAATCAGTCAATGATGTGAACACTTCTAGTTGTCCATGTACCTCATTGCTTTGAATTAATAAGTAGAAAGATAGGATCTCCTCACTGGACTGAGTATGCAACAACATGTTAAATGTGTGTTGGAGTATACTGTATAAGTTGTATGTTGCTGGATGTGGGCTACTTCTTGATCTCACACAGTACCAATATTCAGCCTTATCAGTACACAGTTTATGCCCACTACAAGGACAAGGAGGAGATTTTGGACTGCCTCGGAGTAAAAACAGACAAATTACTAATGACTGCTATAAATGGCAGAACATGCTCAGTCTGGCTAATAATAGAAAAGATAAACCTGATTTGTCCCAGAAACCTCAATCACTTGGCAAGTCTGGAGATGTCCAGTATCCAACATAAAATTATGGAGACTTCTTCGTCCGTTTCTTTTCCTGTCAGTTAATGTCCCTATGACAGTAGTACAAGTATTTCATTTATCAGACGTCATTTGCTTGTGGTTTGGACATTATTTTCACAACAGTTAATTTTTAATCCTCCTTACCCAGTAGACGTGAGATTAATGTTGTATGTCCAATATCTTCAAGTGATATATGAAAGTAAATGACGCTTAATGAGCTGTTATCTCCCCCTTCCAGCCCTGTCTAAAGGGAATAAGCCGGTGCACACCATCCTGTTGAACCCACACGTGCACCTAATTGGGGAGAATGCAGCCTGCATCGCCTACATTCGGCTGACCCAATACATGGATGGCAGCGGCATGCCACGCACCATGCAGTCTGAGGAGACCCGTGTCTGGCATCGCCGTGAGGGCAAGTGGCAAAACATCCACTTCCACCGCTCCGGCTCACCTAGCGTCCCATCCCAGTAAGAGACATGAACCAGTTAAACCTGTCAGTCGAGTGTTGATTGGGCTGATGAAAGTATAATATATATATACTTTCATCTACTTTCATCTTTTTTGTTCAAAAATAGAATTTGTAATGATTTTTGAGAAACTGTAAACAATTGTCGTTTCACCTTGTTGAGTTCCTTATACCTAGAGCTGGTGGTAAGATTGTGCTACACGATTAGAAATAATGGGAATCAACATTTTAACCAAGCCTGAGATTAAAAATACCAACCCTATACTTTAAACCTAAAAGGTAATGTTTTGTAGGGTTTTGTTTGACATTCAGTAATGCACCACCATAACTGGCATTCTGAACTGGTATGAGCTTTCCTTTGATGAGCTCTGTGAACTATGGCACCGTACTGGATATTTACATTTTTGTTTTGTTTTTTCGTCTCTCTGACTTCTGCAGTTAATGGAGTATCCTGATTTGGTCAAACAGATCCCATCAGCAGATCTATAAGAAAGGCAGTCAACTAGCCAACCCCTGACTGCTCTCTCTCGCCCCGACCCTTCTCTAAGGACCGACATCGCACAGGACAAGAGTATTAATACATTTTACTGTTATGGCATTTTATTAATGGACATCATTCGAACCACCACTGGGTGGCTGCACACCGTATTTGGACATTATGAAATGAGCATATTGATGACATTTTTTTTTTTGGTTTTGTTTTGTTTTTTAAGCTGTTTTGGTATGCATTTTAAATATAATATAGAAATGTTTAAAAACTACTACTGTATCCTCTCCCAAAAAAAAATAGTTCTGTATTTTTATGTGTATTTATGTGTGTGCAATTCAAAACATTTGAAAGATCAGAATGTTAAAATTGAGCTTGCTTTAGTACTGGTGATGTATATATACATTGTGACTGTTGACAAAAACAAAACAAACACACTGAAATTGCTATTCTTGCTATCAGAGGAATTAAGAGTTTATGTAAATCCAGTTTATGAGCTACATTTATGTTTGCTATGAGCTAAGTCATACTGTTTGAATTGTCAGATTTCAAGCTATAATACTAATTTAATTGTAAAGAAGAGCAGAGCAGCTTACACTTTGCATTGAGATATGTTTGCCTTTATATCAGTGAAATAAGAAATAAGAGAATGTAGCATATATGTAATATATGAAAAATCAAGACTATTGTGTAGTGCATGGGGGGGATATTGTGAGTAAGACCATATGAAACTATAATATCTTCTGTTTGATTTGTGAATCACTGACTTGTTTGTTTGCATTTGTTAATGTTGTGCATCAGTCCTGTCTCAGATGTTTCTAATGTCCTCCAGTATCATGGAACTGTTGTAAAAACAATAAGACAATTATGGTTAGCATCCAGCATAAATATCAAAGCGGCATATCCTAAGAGGAGCCCAAATAAACTCCCTCTTGCTGAAGCACCCCTTACATTTTGTATAAAAAATAAGAAGGAAACGAGCTCATTTTTCATAATGTTTGTACTTGTATTGTATGACTGTACGTAGGATTTCTGTTGTCATTTTATTCTTGTCATTTCCAATGTGTTATTTTGCCAACAGGGCAGGGAAGGTATGGAGCAGAGACACGTTGAGAAGATTAACCTCTACCTTCAGTCAGGTCAGGTTAAGCTCATGGCTCGGCTAACTAGTCTGGAACCTGCCGTGAGGGGCTTGGGATTGAGAAAGCCTGCAGTCAGACAGGAGAGGATGGTAGGAGGACAGTGAATGAGAGAAGAAGTGTAGGAATGACTTGAGAGGAGGAGTGTAATAAATGTGAGGATGTCTTCCTTGAGGATCAGTGCTTCTTCTTCTTGCCAGTGGTCTCCTCGCCACTACAGGACAACGCCGGTGTCTTCTTCATCCTTCCTGTTGCCTGTTTTCAGTTGAGTTGTCTCTTCTTTTTTAAGGGGAAACTATGGTAAACATTTCTTTTAACAAAACGTATGATGTCAATGCAATGCACCACTCCTTATATGGTGTGTGTAACCTGTTGCCATCACGGCAATAGATGGCTAAACATGTTTAAAAAATAAATAAATCTACTAAAAGGTGTGATAACAAATGAGTGTTAATTATGTAGTGGTGTAGGTTTCTGGCTTGCATCATTTATGATAATAAAAGCTCCGTTTGGCTCTTGTAATGCCAGGAAAGTGGATGTGGAGGGGAGCTGCTGTGGCCTACTTTGTGTCAGAGCTGAACAAGAAGTGGTAACTTTTGTCCAGTGGTGGAAAGAGTACTACAAACTGTGACTCAAGGAGATGTGCTCTTACTTTGATGATTTTCCCGTCTCTTTCAACTGGAACTATCAAATAAAGCAGAAACGCCACTCGCACCCTTCCCCAAAAATCTTTAAAAAAAGTAGAAGTACAGCTGTAAAAATCTACTTAAGTGAAAGGAAAAAGTAGCTCAGTAATATGTAGCTCAGTAGTACTCTGAGTAAAAGTTACAGAGTTACAGAGTTACTTTTTCAAATCAGTAACTGTCAGGTTTGATCTTCTCCATGCAGTTATAAAATGAAGAGAGCACACGCTCAAGTTCAAACTACAGTCTTTTAAAGGTGGATTTTGCAAAAAGGAAGAGGGTTGACTGAGTTGAGGACCCCCTGGACTCAACTGGTAATTATGGAATAAATACATAATATTCCATCGACCAAATACATAATATTCCATCGACCATCTGCAGTTTCTCATCGTGCACCTTTTATTGGAAATTTGAAAACGGTAAAAAGTAGAACCAACAAAGTAGATGCAGGTTCCTCCTCTCATCTTTGCCGATTGGGCTTTTATTGTGAAAGGTGCCACAGTCGCCTCCATAGATATTTATAATAAAGGCCTTTATTATAGATATCTATGGTCGCCTCAGTCTCATGAGCCTGTTTGCTTTGTAAGTTGCCGTAGCCTGTGTTCTGGTGCCATCTACTGGACATCGGCGGGAACTACAAGTGGAAGAAAGAAACACCGGATATTCTGCATCAATGTGTGTGATTGATCATGTAGTGCGCGTACAAGAGGGAGCGAGCGTGTGTGTGTCACTGCAGCGACAGTGTGTAGCGACAACATCAATTATTTGCAACATAACACTTAAGTCTGAACATGGCTAGTATAGTTGGAGCTAAGTTTGTTGACGGCAGTATTACCTGACATGAGCATAGACTTGCATACTAGGGCTAAATGTTACAAAATTAACAATTGTTATTTAAAACATTGTCTTACCTGCAACCCACTGAGCAAAAAGTGATCCAGAAAACGTTAAAAAGACGTCTTTTCTGTACCTCCAGAAGACGTCTTCAGAGGGGCCAGAATGAAAGTTTTTAATACGTCTTTTCTGTACGTTGTTAAAATGTCATCTCTGACCCTTCAGAACACGTTGTAAAGTTTCTGGACATACACTTACCTGCCAGCTCTATGCTGTTTGTAAGTTGTGTGGGGTTGTTGTCGTTGCTTAGGCGGGGAGTCGAAACCAAGTTCCTTGCATGGCAGGCAGAGACACTAACCACTGTGCCATTGAGGCATCTGTGGCCCAAATGAAAAATGAGGATCTATAAATAACACAGTATGCACGAGAGAACGAGAGAACTGTTTTTTCCTCAATGACAGTAAGTCCGAGCTGAAATAAAAAGTGTCATGAGAAAGGTAAGGCTTCGGGCTTTCAAACTGTGTCAGAATTATTTTCTAACTCCCAGGTCAAAAGCTCTGTTTCAACTAAATAATGGACGTTATATAGACGTTCATATCTCAACGTCTATCGTCGACTAGTTCTGGCTGTCTGTTAACGTCCAGAATTGGGCCAGGCTGAACAACATCACTTATGTCATGTTTCAATTAAATATGGACGTCTTATTGACGTTCAGATTATCTTCTGGATGGACTGACGTGATATCTATTTCTTTTGGACGTCCATGGACGTTGCTTGCTCAGTGGGAAGTGACGCCCGAGCATCATCTTGCTGTTTCTTCTTTTTTCTCTTTTCCGCCCCCGACTCTTGATGTCTTTTTCGAGGCCATGTCCAAACAGGGGTCTGCCAAACTTGAGACTGAAGCATAATGGAGCAGACCACTAGCGGGTGGGTGAGGGGGGCACGAAAGGTAGACTGGAGAGAGGGCCGCACAGGAGATTCATCTTTTTCTCGAGCAAATAGGCCTATGTTATTTTTGTATTGCTTATATCTATTAACATGCTTTACAGTGTAAAACTCGGAGCGCCTTGAAAATCGGCCCACCGCTTCTTCTCCACAAGACGCACGTTTTTCGTATTTGGTGCGTGGACGCAGGTCAAAAGCTCTGCATCCCAGGGCCTTGGGAAGTTTTGGTTATTCATTTCGGATGGCCTAAATTTTCAGTAAAATCGGAATTGCGAACATTCCATAAGTCAGATTGCTTATAAAAGTAATGGCATGTTAGCTCCCGATTCTTTTGTTGAAAGCCCAAGAACAGACCAGAGTCAGTCTTCAATTTTCTGATGCAATATTTATTATGGTCACATATAAAGCAAGGCAGCGCTGGTCTCAGTGTGACAGAGCTCCCGCAGGATCTCAGTCAGAATGAGCCCCGATATCAGGAAATGATACACATTTATGTTCTTGGGCTGGGCCTACCCCGTACATAGGTTGGACTTAAACGCAACCGAGAATAATTGGCCAGTTACCCGGACATGGACAGGCCAACCACTGTCCATGCCTTGTTTCTAGAATGTGTGATGCTATGTGTGTGAATGTTGACTGGGCGTGTATCTAATGCAACAGACCTAAATAACAAGATAAAGTACATCTGGCTCCTGCTGTGTCTATCCTCTGCTTAGCAGCCAAGCTGCCCTGAACTATGTAATACATTGGATAATGCAAGAATCATCGAACTATAAGGTCAATTGTAACACAGGCACACTTCTCCCAATTTTGCTGCACATTTTTCCAATTCACTGTGTGGGCCTAAACGAAACCTGTGGAAGTAGTTACGTGCCAAAAAAACGTACGGAATGATAAAGAACGAAAGAAATAGTAGGAAGAACATGAGTGTGCAAGCTTTCAGCTTGCCCACTAAATATGCACAAGATTAAGATGTGTTGCCTTTTCAAGGCAAGCACATAATAAAAAAGTATGCAAGGGAATAAGATGTGTTGCCTTTTCAAGGCAAGCACATAATAAAAAAGTATGCAAGGGAATAAGATGTGTTGCCTTTTCAAGGCAAGCACATAATAAAAAGTATGCAAGAGAATAAGATTTGTTGCCTTTTCAAGGCAAGCACTTAATAATAAATATGTACAAGACTAAGATGTGTTGCCTTTTCAAGGCAAGCACATAATAAAAAAGTATGCAAGGGAATAAGATGTGTTGCCTTTTCAAGGCAAGCACATAATAAAAAGTATGCAAGAGAATAAGATTTGTTGCCTTTTCAAGGCAAGCACTTAATAATAAATATGTACAAGACTAAGATGTGTTGCCTTTTCAAGACAAGCACATAATAAACTGGGAAAGCATGATACAATTACAATTAAACTAGCGAAGTAAAAAGCAACCAAAAATTTAATTATAGTGAAATTAAACTATTCCGCATTTGGCTTAGGACCCCTGGGGAGCCCCTCAAGTACCCCCAAGGGCCTCCAGACCTCACTTTGAAAACCATTGTTTTAAAACATGTTCATTACAGAGTCCAGGTTCTGGTGGCTGCCCATATAAACAATCCCACAACAAAACTGGCCAGTCACAGACGTGAGACAAAAATCCATTCAGTAGTCCCACACTGAACTTTGCCCTCATCATTTTTCCACTGCATGGGAAAGGTCATACAAAACGTCTCCTTTCTAAGTAACTCAGTAACTTCTACTCTGATTACATTAAATGACCTGCTTTCTACTTTTGCTTAAATACACTATAGTGTTGTTTTTTTTTTTTTTTTTTTAACAATTTCAAATTGTGCTTGTAACAAAATGAAAGCAAACAAGAAGGCACTCAGTGGAGTGCATACCTCCACAAACACTACACAATTGTCAAGATATGCCAGTTCCACATCTTGGATAATCACCAAAGGTTAATAACACCCACTGCTACACCCCCTTTAGTCAACTGACCTGAAAAGTGGATCAGTTCGCCCTTCCTACAAGGCCAGCCTTTCTACAAAGTTTCATTGTGTTGCATGAATCCTTTCACAAGTTACACGTTTTTATGTGAAGCCACGCCCACTGCGACACCACTTTTTGACTAGTAAGTGTGACAAATTAATTAATTATTCCTTGGCTTGTGAGCAACCTTTCTGCAAAGTCTGATGCAAATCTGTTCATAACTTCTCGAGATATCCTACAAACAAACAAATAAACAATCAAGCAAATGGAATGGTTGGGAAATATAACCAGAGGCAGATGCAATAAGGTTTTCATTTGAAATGCATTTTAATTTATTTAAAGTCTTTATTTTTTTCTTATGAAAATAGATATTACATTTCTTAATTACTTGGATCCATACAGTGAGATAGGTAGCTATATATCTCATTAATTCCAACCAGTGTCTCCTCAACTGAAGGTTCAAACAATGACCGAATGAAGGCCCTTTGTCAACTCAGCAGTACCCTGCATAAACCTTTAATGCTTAGTGTCACTGAGAATTCATGTCACAACCCTTCACAACAATGACGTCTCAACAACAGTTTAACAACAGAGACGAAATCTAACAAGAGAAAGAGAGGTATGCCTGCACAACAGATTTCAATTTCTATTTCAGACTTTTGTAAATTTAACAAAAGTCTGTGCCTGGCTGCATAATGCATATTATGTTAAATATTTTCCTTAACAGTTTGCTCAACATTTCCTGAGGCTTTCATTTTAAGAAAATTCCTACTTCTGACTTGCTGCTGTACTTTTGGCTACCACAGGATGGTGCTGCTGAGCAGGGAGGAAGTGGAGTTTGTATCCACCTCTTCATCTTTAATCTCTCTCTCTCTCTCTTTCTCTCTCTCTCTCTCCCTGTCTGTGTGTGTGTATGTGTGTGTGTGTTCATTGGCTTTATTCAGGTGGCCCGAAGGACTCAGACTCCTCTTCTGCATCACACATGCATTTGCTCTCTCTCTCTCTCTCTCTCTCTCTCTCTCTCTCTCTCTCTCTCTCTCTCTCTCTCTCTCTCTGTGTATGTGTGTTCATTGGCCAAATTAAATTGTGCCAAGTGTGAAACTTTACAAGGCTATCGGGAGACTTTAGGTGGGGCTCAAGGTTTTTGGGGTGTGTTAGGGCTCAGAGGGCACGGCCTATAAAAACTGGAAGGTGTCATGCAGAGGATCAGGGTAAGGCTCGTCAAATGGATGCATCCTCCTTCTGGCATAAGGTGGACCTGGACGGCAGAGTGGCAGCTTTCCAACTCAAGGCAGCACAGAGGCTGCTGTTAAAGACTGATGTGTGCTGGAGGCCACCAGCTTGTGCACTGCTCCAAAAGACTGGTGGTTATGGGCTGAACCACCAGCTGTTATAATGGACATTACTGGGCTCTCGGCCTTTCATATGTCAGTATTGATGGCCTGGGGCCTGCTAAGAACTTCACAAGCTGAAGGTGCAGAGCTGGGGCCATGGGTGTGGGGTTGTGAAAGAGAGGCCCCCATGTGGGGGGTTGGGGTTAGGGGCTGAGGACAGTATGTTTGTAATGATTGTTGTGTATATAATAATCAAATCATCAGATAAGAGCTGCCTACAATATGTACGGCTCGTGGGGATAGTGGTGAGGGTCTGATGGCAGTGGTTGGTGTGTATGAGTTTGTGTGTGGGTGTGAGTAAGAGAGTGTGTGTGGGTACTTTGTGAAATGTAGGTTGTATGTTAGGTTTTTAGGTAGGTAGTTTTTTTTAATTTGGTGACTGTTCATTAAACAACATCAAAACTCAAAGTCTCTCTCTCTCTCTCTCTCTCTCTCTCTTACACACACACACACACACACACACACACTGGATGGCTTGGTAATTCCTTTGGTGATGGAGAGAGGCTGATGTTGCAAATGATGGCTATTATTGTAAAATTCATGTCTGTATCTAAACCTGCAAAAACATCAACACCTTTTGATGTGTAAAAGTTGAGAAGTCAATTCTAAATATGGTTTATAAAATGATTTGCAGAGCTTCGGCTTTCCCACTGTCTGTGTCATCGGATCCTTTTCAGCATGGGAGTCATGGAATTTCTGGAAAATCATGGAATTTTATAAAGTCTATTAGGACAGGAAAAGTCAAGAAATTTAATGCAGTTCTTTTGGCCCATCATGGAATATCATGGAAATGTTTTCAGTCTTTATTTAAAAAATCAGTAACTCATTATTCAACAGAATAAAACTGCAGAATAAACAACATAATAATCTTCAGCAAGACATCTGAATCTAAAGTGTGTAACATTTTGATCAAGGAAAGAACACCATGTTACATTTCCACAGGTCATAGACATGTCATGGAAAACTCAGTGAATTTCATACCTTAACCTGCTTTAAACTGCTGTCCAAAGCCTAGGGGAGTTCAATGAAAGATAAAACAAATGGAGTTGACTGGCAGAAGAGTTACGATCGCCGAGCCATACAGTAGATCTACATGGTATCCTCATTTCCCCCTTCACCTTTGACCTCTGACCTCTAACCACTTCCTGGCTGAGGAGGGTGGGGGCCCTTGCATTCTGGAGAAGGCTTTGGTAAAACAATATGCCCAAAAAATTCCTTTTGCACCATCAAAGAGTGGGTTTCCGAGAGAATGCTGAAATTGGCCCCTGGTGAGTTTTTTAAGTGTCCACTGCTGAGTGTTTGGTGGAGGGGACATGGAGCAGCAGGTCAGAGGTCACGCAGGTCAAGAGCAGCTGACAGGAAAGGATAAAATTCAAACATCTGGCCATGCATGTGCATAGGGATTATAATGCGCACAAATGCCTGTTTCTTCACTTGCTCTCCATCTTTACGAGGCACACAGACACACTACCTCTCTCCGAAGAAGACAGAGGATGGATCATAGCCACAGACGCTAACATTTTCACTTCCAAACATCCCATATAGAAATGCCACCGCTTCCAACACAGCTGGCTTCTCTCACTCAAAAGTAATTAGAGACTGTTGCAGGAAACTGGAGACACAACCCTATATTTGGATGCCATGTCCAATTGCTCCTATTGTGTGTGTGAGTGTGAGAGAGTGAAACAGAAAAATAGTCTTTCATCTGTGTATGTTTGTATGATGTTCTAACCTGAGGCCATTTCTTACAATGTGATTGAACTCCCGCAGAATGGAGTACAATCATGTTTTCAAACCACAGCCTACAGTCTGGGATAGGAAAAGGACATTATGTTTTTGTTCTCTCTGCATAAGAACATGAGAACTGGGTGTACAGTGGTACATGTGAGCATTTCAGTGATGCTTTTTTTCTTCTTTCACACACGCAATTTATTTTGTACATGCTGTCCCACATAGAGGAGTGTCTTTCCATAAAAAGTTGTATGTTTCAGAATTGTTACAAGCAACAGAAAACACTGTATAAATAGAGAATATTTATTTGAGAAGCATAAATACAGTGGTTTTTATGTTATTATAGCATAGCATTAATAGTAGCTGTTTGTTGGTGAAGTTGGTCAGAGGTAGACAAAAGTACCACTCTCCATACATCTGCTTAGACCAAATGACTTCTCATCACGTCTCTTTATCCACAAAATCAAGCAGACACTGTAAAACACATGGGTCTGGTCCTCAGTTATGATAAGCTTAATCAATGCAGCGACAGAAAATAACCATTTATCTTTACTTCTTCAGGTACCATTCAAGAATTATATACTGCTTTGTGGAAAAATAAGATTTACTTACTGTTTTGTCAAAAGTAACAATAACATGAAAACAATGAGCATAAAGAGATTCTCCTTTAAGGCCGATGTTACAGTGCAACTTCCATGCAATTAGCTGCACGTTGTAATTATATATATATATATATATATATATATATATATATATATATATATACAAACACTGTTGCAATGCCACCTTTTGGAACGTTCTATGATGCAAACACAGTTCATTATGTTTCATGTTTCATTATTTTAACTGGATGGAACTCCAAAAAACTCTCAGTTGCATGGTACCAAGTTGTATGAATGAGTTTCACATGTAACATCGGCCTAAGTTTGTATACGTCCATTATTCCGTTATTCACAGCTCTACTGAGGCAGTCAGCAGTCTCCGCTTTCTAACATAGTGAAAAAGAAAGAACACAGACTGGCCCAGCTGCTGCAATACTCCTCAGCCAGTTTCCGCCGGTCCGCGCGATCCGTGCAAGAGCTGCCGGCGATGGGGCCGTTAGATGTCCCGGTCGAGGCTGTGGTAGTGGTAGTGGTAGCGGTGGTGGCGGGGGTCCGGGGCCCGGGCCGGGGTGTCTCCGGCTCTTCCGGCTGCTGAGCGGCAGCTACGGCGCTGAAGATATCCAGCTTGAAGTGCGCCTCGCGGGGTGCGCGCTTACACATGCCGGCCCTCACCAACGCGCGGGCATCAATGCACACTTTGGCCTGCAGCTTCTTGAACGCCCGGGCCACCTGCTTCCAGAAGCCCGCGGGGTTGGTGCTGTACCCTGGGCAGGTCTTGGGGCTGCCGACGTACGTACAGGACAAGCTGCTGACTCCACCTGTAACACGCGCCTCCGGGCGGTCGCAGTTGACCGCGACCTTGACCATCTCCCCGTCCTGTCTGGCCACCCACGTGCACCGCATCTTGTCCTTGACAGAGAACTTGCCCCGCGGCGCTGAAGAACTCCATTCCGTGTGTGATTTGCCGGGAGATGCGCTCCCCGCGCTCTGCCCCGCTCCTCGCGGGTCCTCCGCTGAGCCTCTACGCCCCTTCTCCCGCGCGCCGGAGGAGAGCGAGACCTGTTGCGCGAGGAAGGCGAACAACAACCAGGGAGCGAGAGTCCTCAGAAGCAGCATCTCCCTTGCAAATGAAACAGCTCCAATCTGCAGGGGCAGAGAATACAACAGTCTTATTTTGGCTGCAAAAATATGATCTCCAACCACAAAATATGAGCAATAATCACTTTACAGAAAAGTGTTCATTTGTGCTTTTCACTTAAAAGATCCTATCCTCACAAAAAATATTTTATACTATTATGACGAATAGGCATTACAACATTTACAGTGATGTCATGACTTGTTAATACTGGGCAATTACACACATTAAAAGGGTTTAAGTACACCCTGAAATATGATTTAGTTTACTTGAGCAAAACGGACAACAGCATAAGTTGTACTGTATTCTTACTGTATTCAAGACACCCAGAAGCTGATGTGTAACACACTACTGTGACACACGCGACGGTTCATAACCATTTCACATAAAACTCTGCCTTACAAACCTCCTCAGTGCATTTACTTACCGACAATGACAGGGTATCTACTGGCGTGGGTAAAGCGGGTAGTTATGACTCTATCTAGGTGCTTGCACATAGCATTTATAATGGTGCGGCACGCCCACCACTCCCGCCCAATGGCACGCGCGTACGCATGCACATTTCAATTTGCGTGTCTTTAGGAGGGGAATGCCTTTGTGCCTGAACTGACGTGCCCGAACTGAACTCCCGCCATGAGTTTTGACAAAGAGGGAAAAAATCAAAGGGCCCGCATGACAAGGAGCTTTAAATCAGATCAGGCCAGATTTGCACTGAGACAGATATGATTACTTTACTTCTATACATGTTTTCACAAGGGCAGCAAAGCCATTGTCTATATTTAATAGTCACACACACACACACACACACACACACACACACACACACACACACACACACGCTCTTGGAGGCTTGACTCCTGCCCCTCCATCAGTCTGGTGTGAAGAGAGGAAATTATCCCCACACACATACACAACTTCCTCATTCTTTTAGTCATTCACTTGTCCATTGATTCATTGATTCTGTTAGTGAGTGGGTGTGACATTTTTCCATTCATTCTCTGCACCAGGAAAGGGGAGTGAGCAGGCAGCCACGCCCTGTATCACCTTTTATTCCTGGAAAGACGCAGCAATGCCACAGGAACACTGGCATTATGATAGTATAGAGACATACGGTTCATGTGGGCACCTGTCCAAGGGCATTTTACAGGGCATCATCACCATGTGGGTAAACTTTGTGTGCATGTGTGTGTGTCCCAGCAAGAGGGTGTACCAGTATAACATTATCACTGATTCTCCAGAGCCAGTACTCATTTGCAAGCTCTCTAATGTACAGTCACTCTGTGGGAGAAGAAGAACAGTGCTTTAAGTGGTTTGCTGGCATTATGGCCTCATCTTGTGCATGTGTGTGTATGTGTATGTGTGTGTATGTGCATGTGTGTGTGTGCGCATGTACATGGCAGAAAGACAGAGAGCATGAAAAAGAGGGCAGAAGAGTACAAATGTAAAAAATTCAGACATAATCACACCTGTCTTTCCGCTGTCCCCCCATTCCTCCTATGTACAACTCTCTCTGTCTCCCTTGCCTTCTCTCTCTCTCTCTCTCTCTCTCTCACACACACACACACACGCACACACACACACACATACACAGACATACATA
This sequence comes from Myripristis murdjan, assembly GCF_902150065.1. Lineage (NCBI taxonomy): Eukaryota > Metazoa > Chordata > Actinopteri > Holocentriformes > Holocentridae > Myripristis > Myripristis murdjan. Next base: position 22,236,455 of record NC_043980.1, read on the forward strand.
CACACATAATGGTGCAAACCAACCCGAGGCATGTCACTCACATGTTGCATCACTGTTTTGGGCTGGGGGTAGAAGTGGATTTATAGTGGGCCTGTTGGTTGCCCCCGTCTGGAAAAAGCCCATTTGTTTTACACATTCAAAGGTCAGGGGGTTAATAACAGATAACAGATGCACCTACTGACTGACACACACACACACACACACACACACACACACACAGACGCACATGCACATACGCGCACACACATACACACCTCAATAATCAACCACAGATTCCAAAACACAACCAATGTATTAAATAAGGAGTAGTGACATGTTTGCTCATGTAGGGATGAAAATGAGTGTGTGTGTGTGTGCATGTGTGTGTGTGTGTGGGTGGCAGTGGGGGGTGGGGGATGGGTTGTAATTTCCCACTTCTTCATAATTACAAGGATGTTTACAGTGGAATGTGCTGGTAGCTGGTGCCAACTCTGTCTTGTATCAAGTTGTTACTTACAAACACACACACACACACACACACACACACACACACACACACAGAAATAAATGCGTAAATGTCTTAACCACAGCTGTTGCTACTTTGATGCAATAATGAACAGTATTGAGGTATATCATTGAAAAATAATATATCATTCAGCCACTAATTACAGTTTCCCAGTTCAGTGCTTATTATTATGATTATGATTATTATATTTTATTTTGTTTTGTTTTGTTTTGTTGTTGTTTTTGTTGTTGTTGTCCTTGCCATCATTATTAGAGAGGATGGTGTTAATTAAGTCTGCCAACAATGCATTAAAGTTTAGTCTTCAAAAGAAGACCTGGGAATTAAAGGGGAAATAAACTTTAAAAGAGAGAGAGCTTATCTTTTTCCCTTGATAGTGAACAATCAATATTTAACAAGAAAGCATTCAGTAGAAAACAGACTTCTTCCAAGGTTACAGCTTTAACTTATCGCCCTGTTTGTGCTCAACCTCACCCTTTTTCGGTAATGTTGTTGTCACAGGACGCACCCCTTTCAGCCAGTAAGTGAGGAAAGTTGCTCAGTGCCACCTTTATATTTTGCATGCACATATGAGCAGGAGTAGGTTGGAAAAAAATGTAGTGAAAGGTCTAAATACCATTTGTTTAGCCACTAAAATTCATCTCTCTTCTTTAATATTATATATTTAGAAGGTTTTTCCATGAAAAACATCCCTTAGTGCCTTAAATGGCTTAAATATACCTCTATACCTTGCCATCATTAAGAATGCGTGGATTTATAAATATGCAAATAGTCCCTGCCCACCTTTCTGCCTATGGCCACACCAGCTCCTACTCACAGATCTGTCCATGATTTTTTTTTTTTTTTTTCCAGCAAATCTCTAACTTACAGTAATACTGTTCATGTGAAGCAGCCATGTTGAGTGGGTCTTGTTGATTTTTTTGGCTGTCAGATTTGTGGCATACCAAATTTAGTTGGTCTGGGGTGTGTTTGAATCTCAGTATTTAGGGAAGTGCACAGACACATTCACCTTCAGTGGAGGAAGGTTAAAATACAGCCATGGATTTTAGAGTCACATTGCAGGATGTTCTTTCCCCTCTCTCATCAATGAATGGAGTAAGCCATACATAAACTTTTCCATTTGTACAGCATGCATGAGCACCAAGAAAATAGCAGATCTATTTCAGGTCAGGGATAAATAACGTCAAATCCTCACTAAGCCCCAGAGTATACAATGAGATGAGGACATTCCCACAAAAGTCCTTAGGATTTTTTCCCCCCATAATCATCAGCTCAACTCATATAGGTAGGTGTGTAGAGAATACCTAATCTCTCACTCTGCTTTTTCCTGTCAAATGTGCCATGTACGGCGGTACATGTCTCGTCTTGTGTCTTTCATTCACAAACAAAACAAACACCTGTGACAACATCCCCCTCTCCTCCGCTCTAAGTATTAACACGCTTCCTTTCCAAGCCCTTTGAGGTCTCAGCTCTTACAAGCACGAGCATGATGCCGCAAACAGAGGATCCACCAGAGACAAATATTCTATTGGCTGTGACCTGGGATTTGTTTTACATCTGCGTGAGCAGATGTAAAACTGTTTCTCTGATGCATGCAACAGGTGAAAACAAGTATCTAGGGATTAAGATGAAAGTACCTCTACTAGTGCCGCAGGTTCTCTTTCATTCATTTCATTTCACGTGTGAAATTTCTTGGATCTTGTATGACACAGAGAATAGTGTTTCGTTCCATAATATCAGATGTCCAGTAGGTTGGGGATATAATAAATTAAATTAGGTTTGCGAAATCTATCCCACCAAAATATAAGATGTGGGAGGCTATATTGAAAAAGATGACATGTGATTCTATTGTATGTTTCTGCAAACCAACAAATATCTTTAAATGTCACGGATAGGAAGAGGTCATGGTTATCGTTACAAAACTTTAGCCAGCATTCGCTTTTATAGATTATCATATATTAGATTTCAAGTGGGGTGGATTATCTACATTATTAGAGTCACAGTGTTGAATCACGGCAACGTACTGACTATGTTGTAGCCTGAAGGAAGATGATGACCTTGGTAAAATGTTTTTCACTTCTTTGATCCTGTATTGGAGGCCCACTTGCCTCTCAGGAAAATATGTTTTCACAGACAGAATTACAAGGCTTCAGGCATAGATAGTTTGTAGCCCACATCAAATGTAATTCATCTGATTATAAGAAAATCATTCCATGACTCCATAGGTATTTATGGAGCTGCTCTGGAAATTGGTGTTTGTTGACATTGTAGACCAGGGACTTTTTTTTTGGTTGAACTGTAAAGAGAGTTGTTCATTAAATATTATTTGTTCAAGCCCATGAGAAAAAGATACAACGGATCAGTTTGCTGACACAAAGCGTATTAACCAGCAGTGTGCGTTGAATTAGTCTTATTACTCAATCTGTAAGAAAGGTGTTTGTGAAGTGTAACTTTATTTCCACTTCTTAAGGAGAGATTCACTGCCTGTTGTCTGTTGTCCATCTAACATATTTTACAAGCATATACACTACTCACAAAAAGTTAGGGATATTTGGCTTTTGGGTGAAATTTATGGAAAATGGAAAATGTTCACGCTACAGTGATATTATATCATGAAAGTAGGGCATTTAAGTAGAAGCATACACTGGTGATTTCCTCATCTCAAACAATTTCTTGAAACAAAAGTCAACAACAGTGGTGGGTATACCACAACAAAAAATGTCAATGTCTCAATAACTTGTCATGTGCCCTTGAGCATCAATTACAGCTTGACAACGACGTCTCATGCTGTTCACAAGTCGACTTATTGTCTGCTGAGGCATGGCATCCCACTCATCTTGAAGGGCGGCCCTCAGGACATTGAGGTTCTGGGGTACAGAGCTCCGAGCCTCTACACGGCGACTCAGCTGATCCCATAGGTTTTCTATGGGATTCAGGTCTGAGAAAGTGCAGGCCACTCCATTTGAGGTACCCCAGTCTCCAGCAGCCGTTCCCTAATGATACGACCTCGATGAGCTGGAGCATCAAACACCTGATGTGAATTTTGCCGTTAAACTCCTTGTTAGAGAACAGCAACTTGTGCAAAAAGTACTGAAACATTGAACAGTTGGACATGTGCATTCAAAAGTTTACAGAAGGTCACATTAAGTTCACCTGTAAAGGTTATAATGCATTTTAGGTTCATCCTTAAATTTCACCCGAAAGCCAAATATCCCTAACTTTTTGTGAGTAGTGTATATACCGGCCATCAAACCCAAACTGATGAAACAGATTTTACTTTTCTTCTACAACTGTGTCATTAAGTTCACATAATAAAAAATCATTAGGTTTGATTGATGTAACTTGCAGCTGATGCTGAGCGGCAGGGCTGGAATATGCCTTGAGGAATTTGGGTGTTATGGATTTGTGGCAATATCCACAACAAGATTACTCAGAAAACTAAGGATTTGTGGTCACGACTTTACATCAGGTCATAACAGCAGCTGAGAAAAGTATGAGAGAGTATCAGAAAGTAGAAAAGGAAATCTACTTCACAGAAAGCTACTCTTTAGAGGGTTGGCATACATTACCTGTAACACAGCATATAGCTGTCTCTACTTGGTGGACTAGTTTTTCATAGTCAGTATCGTGGGTCACATGTTTTTCTTTTGTATTTGTCAGTTCCCCGCTTGTAATACAGTACAGGCCAAAAGTTTGGACACACCTTCTCATTCAATGTGTTTTCTTTATTTTCATGACTATTTACATTGCAGATTCTCACTGAAGGCATCAAAACTATGAATGAACACATGTGGAGTTATGTACTTAACAAAAAAAGGTGAAATAACTGAAAACATGTTTTATATTTTAGTTTCTTCAAAATAGCCACCTTTTGCTCTGATTACTGCTTTGCACACTCTTGGCATTCTCTCCATGAGCTTCAAGAGGTAGTCACCTGAAATGGTTTTCCAACAGTCTTGAAGGAGTTCCCAGAGGTGTTTAGCACTTGTTGCACCCTTTGCCTTCACTCTGCGGTCCAGCTCACCCCAAACCATCTCGATTGGGTTCAGGTCCGGTGACTGTGGAGGCCAGGTCATCTGCCGCAGCACTCCATCACTCTCCTTCTTGGTCAAATAGCCCTTACACAGCCTGGAGGTGTGTTTGGGGTCATTGTCCTGTTGAAAAATAAATGATCGTCCAACTAAACGCAAATCGGATGGGATGGCATGTCACTGCAGGATGCTGTGGTAGCCATGCTGGTTCAGTGTGCCTTCAATTTTGAATAAATTCCCAACAGTGTCACCAGCAAAGCACCCCCACACCATCACACTTCCTCCTCCATGCTTCACAGTGGGAACCAGGCATGTGGAATCCATCCGTTCACCTTTTCTGCGTCTCACAAAGACATGGCGGCTGGAACCAAAGATCTCAAATTTGGGCTCATCAGACCAAAGCACAGATTTCCACTGGTCTAATGTCCATTCCTTGTGTTTCTTGGCCCAAACAAATCTCTTCTGCTTGTTGCCTCTCCTTAGCAGTGGTTTCCTAGCAGCTATTTGACCATGAAGGCCTGATTCACACAGTCTCCTCTTAACAGTTGTTCTAGAGATGGGTCTGCTCCTAGAACTCTGTGTGGCATTTATCTGGTCTCTGATCTGAGCTGCTGTTAACTTGCGATTTCTGAGGCTGGTGACTCGGATGAACTTGTCCTCAGAAGTAGAGGTGACTCCTGGTCTTCCTTTCCTGGGTCGGTCCTCATGTGTGCCAGTTTCGTTGTAGCGCTTGATGGTTTTTGCGACTCCACTTGGACACATTTAAAGTTTTTGCAATTTTCCAGACTGACTGACCTTCATTTCTTAAAGTAATGATGGCCACTGGTTTTTCTTTAGTTAGGTGATTGGTTCTTGCCATAATATTAATTTTAACAGTTGTCCAATAGGGCTGTCGGCTGTGTAGTAACCTGACTTCTGCACAACACAACTGATGGTCCCAACCCCACTGATAAAGCAAGAAATTCCACTAATTAATCCTGATAAGGCACACCTGTGAAGTGAAAACCATTTCAGGTGACTACCTCTTGAAGCTCATTGAGAGAATGCCAAGAGTGTGCAAAGCAGTAATCAGAGCAAAGGGTGGCTATTTTGAAGAAACTAGAATATAAAACATGTTTTCAGTTATTTCACCTTTTTTTGTTAAGTACATAACTCCACATGTGTTCATTCATAGTTTTGATTCCTTCAGTTAGAATCTACAATGTAAATAGTCATGAAAATAAAGAAAACGCATTGAATGAGAAGGTGTGTCCAAACTTTTGGCCTGTACTGTATATTGAGGATGATGTTGACAAGAAAGCTATCCAACTAGAATACGTACAATCAATCCCTTTCCTCTGTCATCATAACAAGATATAAATGTAGATGAATACTTGCTCTAAATGATGGCATATGTGAAAATGACATCAAATTCCATGTATCTGACCTCTCCAACCTTTGTATACAGTAGCAATACATGGTTTTGGACTAAGATAATAGCTAGCTGTCTTGAGTACATCATAAGTAATAATTAATTTGTTTCTGTAATGCAAACAGACACACCAACTTGAATGTATGTCAACCTAAAAAGCGGTGCAGGTAGATAGCATCACTTTTTGATAGACTGAACTGCCATGTCACATCTTTGGGTTAAATGACAGTTCTCATTTATCTCAAATAGTATCAATCTGTGCAAGAGTGAAACTCTCCAAGCCATGGAGCCACTTCCCTGCATCTCCTGCTCCTGTCATTGTTCATTTATGCCTTCCACAAATTTTCCCATGTCAGCCAGTGTGTTTTTCTGATCTAGGCCAAGCTGCTGATTGTCAAGTTCACTGTGGTGAAGGGCTGAAGAAGGAGGAGGAAAACATCAAAACAAAACTCAACGCTCCAATAAGTATTACACATCTGACCTACAAAGCTGACCGACCCCCTTTTCCCCTTATGCACGCCCACCCACAAACTCTCTCTCTCTCTCTCTCTCACACACACACACACACACACACACACACACACACACACAAACACACGCAAAACCGTGAGGGGAGGAGCCTGATGTATTGTTCTTCCTGTGGCTCGAGGTGGCCTGACCCCACACCCTGCCAATCGGCCCCTGTTATTGGCTGCCTGTTACTGTGGCAACAATCAAGGGCAACTGCTTCCGTGACAACAATAACAGAAACGGTTGGTGGTTCAGCTTAGGGTAACAGGACCTGGGATGACACTCCCTTTAACCCAACTATCCTGCAACTATTGTCCTCTTGTGCTGTGGTAATGCATCACGGAGAAGTCCCATTCAGTAAAAAGATAAGTGAAAGTCTCCACAAGAAGTCACATGAATCATATCCAGCTGGGGTCATGGGAAATAAGCACAAATGCCACAAAGCCCTCACTGCCAGCATGACAGTGGTAACCACACTCAGCCATGAGATTTCACCCTCTGCAGAATGACACAGAGGAATGAGAGGGCATCACACACAGGCTGATTACAAACATCAACCTTGATGGGACATGGTGGGTCATGTGTGGACTGAGTATGCTTTTAATTAATAAAACATTTGGGGATAGTACAAATGGTCCCACAAACTCTTTCTGTCATTTACACACATCATCCTATCATGGTTATCACTGGAACTGATACATACAGAATGAGGCAGATCAGCAAATTACTGAATCATTTTGTGATGGAAACTTAATTAAAATGTAAAATCTAAATCTTGTGATCTAAAGGCTGTAGTTGGCAAATACTCTAAACCAGCACATACAGTAAGGGTCAGTGTCTAGAACAGGGGCTTCAAAGTCTGAGATTGTGGGCCTCCCCTTAGGCCAAGCTTAGAAAAAGACACAGGTGAGCTAAGCCAGCTTAATATTGCTGTTCAGTGCAACTTCAAACTGTATACAAACATATAAAATTGGCTGACTTCAAATGTATCTATTAGTTTGTCTGATTCTGGGAAAGTAGGAAAACAGTTGCCTAACATTTACCAGAATGAGCTCTTTAACCAAATACCACATATTTAGACCATTCTACAAGATCTCCTTTTGCTAACTAACAAAGTTCTTTATAGGCATCTTCTTCATCCTCAGTCTCCGAGCCTCTTCTGAAACTGTCTGGCGCCCCCTTGTGGAGATCCACGTCACACCTCACATACTGTATTTCACAAGCTTTAGGCCAGTTTAATGATAACCCTCTATTGTTAAAATTCTTATGTTTATTAGGGTTAGGGTTAGTGTGTATGAAAATGCTCATTTTTTCAGATTTCATGGGAAAGTTTTGTGTGAAAAGCTACCACTGAGATCTGAGATCATAAGCACAAACATTCAAGCACTGATGATACCTGTGCCGTTAAGGCCTTATGTTTCAGTATCATCCTGCTACAACCATGGAGACCACCAAATCCAGTTCTAGACCAATCACAGATAGTTAAGTTTTATTTATGGTTATTTGTTCAAGTTTGGAATTTATTTGAAATGAAGCCAGCATATTATTTGGACAGCAGGTCCAGGTAAACACTTGGATTGAATTTCTGGCCTCAGAGCCACTTTCATCTCAGTGTAAAACTATTTGTGACTGTAGTGGTTCTCTGGGCCTGCAGCTCGATGTACAGTAGGGGAGAGTGGGGTAAGTAGTGCCAATTTTTACTTAAAGTGCCTTTAAAGCAAGGGGATTACAGTAATGCCTCCAACTAAAATATGCACATATAGTGTAAGATGTTGTGCATCCCTGGGAACAATCACTTTGGATCTTATATAAACAGTTTGAGAAATATAGCTTTCAAAAAAAAAAGTGTTTTTGTGGCACAACTTGCCCCCGGTGCGGGGTAAATTGTGCCATTACAGAGAATACACTGGGGTAAATTGTGCCATTGATAATTGAAGTAAAACAGATCATTTTAATCTCACAAATGATAATGCTATATAAAAGCAAAACAAATTCAATACAAAATTATTTATTTAACATTTATTTATTATTTTAACAAGATCACAGGCCACCTTTCTATAACAAGGCCTAGCGCCACTTGAACACATCCCCAGAACAAAATAAAAATTCCAAAATGAGCACCTGAAGATCATCTTCATCTGAATCTGAATAGTTTTAATGATCAAAGGTAAGAAGACAATGTACAATAGCAATAAAATACAATAAAGTATATAAAGTATAAAGTATATATTATATAATCACAAGTTATTCCACTGGCACAAATTACCCCAAGGCCCTTTGGCACAAATTAGCCCAAGCCCACCATTTTGAAAAAAATGCCTCCCCCAGCTGTTTTGAGCTAACATCATGCTAACTGTATAGACTCATGGTGTAGCTTATTAAAGTACTCAAACCTGTGTGAACTTTTTTCAAAGTTTTCTATAATTGTTCAAACACAGCAATCAAAAAACCTTGATCATGGAAATTTTACTTTGGAAGGCAAAAAAATGTTTTTTAAAATTAAATGTGCTTACTTCTCAAGCCATGTGTCTCCCTTCTTTGCAGGATGAGTGAAATGGATGCCTCTTCAAAAATATGTGGTCACATGACCAACTTCTTCTATGGTTTTCTAGATAACAGGGGTGGCACTACTTGCCCCTTGGCACAAATTACCCCACTCTCCCCTACAGGCCAAAAGTTTGGACACACCTTCTCATTCAATGTGTTTTCTTTATTTTCATGACTATTTACATTGTAGATTCTCACTGAAGGAATCAAAACTATGAATGAACACATGTGGAGTTATGTACTTAACAAAAAAAGGTGAAATAACTGAAAACATGTTTTATATTCTAGTTTCTTCAAAATAGCCACCCTTTGCTCTGATTACTGCTTTGCACACTCTTGGCATTCTCTCAATGAGCTTCAAGAGGTAGTCACCTGAAATGGTTTTCACTTCACAGGTGTGCCTTATCAGGGTTAATTAGTGGAATTTCTTGCTTTATCAACGGGGTTGGGACCATCAGTTGTGTTGTGCAGAAGTCAGGTTACTACACAGCCCTATTGGACAACTGTTAAAATTAATATTATGGCAAGAACCAATCAGCTAACTAAAGAAAAACAAGTGGCCATCATTACTTTAAGAAATGAAGGTCAGTCAGTCCGGAAAATTGCAAAAATTTTAAATGTGCCCCCAAGTGGAGTCGCAAAAACTATCAAGCGCTACAACGAAACTGGCACACATGAGGACCGACCCAGGAAAGGAAGACCAAGAGTCACCTCTGCTTCTGAGGACAAGTTCATCCGAGTCACCAGCCTCAGAAATCGCAAGTTAACAGCAGCTCAGATCAGAGACCAGATAAATGCCACACAGAGTTCTAGCAGCAGACCCATCTCTAGAACAACTGTTAAGAGGAGACTGCGTGAATCAGGCCTTCATGGTCAAATAGCTGCTAGGAAACCACTGCTAAGGAGAGGCAACAAGCAGAAGAGATTTGTTTGGGCCAAGAAACACAAGGAATGGACATTAGACCAGTGGAAATCTGTGCTTTGGTCTGATGAGTCCAAATTTGAGATCTTTGGTTCCAACCGCCGTGTCTTTGTGAGATGCAGAAAAGGTGAACAGATGGATTCCACATGCCTGGTTCCCGCTGTGAAGCATGGAGGATGAGGTGTGATGGTGTGGGGGTGTTTTGCTGGTGACACTGTTGGGGATTTATTCAAAACTGAAGGCACACTGAACCAGCATGGCTACCACAGCATCCTGCAGCGACATGCCATCCCATCCGATTTGCGTTTAGTTGGACGATCATTTATTTTTCAACAGGACAGTGACCCCAAACACACCTCCAGGCTGTGAAAGGGCTATTTGACCAAGAGGGAGAGTGATGGAGTGCTGCGGCAGATGACCTGGCCTCCACAGTCACCGGACCTGAACCCAATCGAGATGGTTTGGGGTGAGCTGGACCGCAGAGTGAAGGCAAAGGGTGCAACAAGTGCTAAACACCTCTGGGAACTCCTTCAAGACTGTTGGAAAACCATTTCAGGTGACTACCTCTTGAAGCTCATGGAGAGAATGCCAAGAGTGTGCAAAGCAGTAATCAGAGCAAAGGGTGGCTATTTTGAAGAAACTAGAATATAAACCATGTTTTCAGTTATTTCACCTTTTTTTGTTAAGTACATAACTCCACATGTGTTCATTCATAGTTTTGATTCCTTCAGTGAGAATCTACAATGTAAATAGTCATGAAAATAAAGAAAACGCATTGAATGAGAAGGTGTGTCCAAACTTTTGGCCTGTACTGTATCTCACATGTTTCAGGGCTGATCTGATTCATCTCGGCCCCACTAAGGCTGCTCTGGCTCCCTCTAGTGCCTAAGGCCAGGCAGTGCACCTCTAGCACAACTCAATGATGTGGACTTAAAATACAGAATCACCGTTTACTTCATCAACTGAAACATTTATTATTGCATATATTTGTTTTGCCATACAAAGTGCATATAAACACAATCGCATTCAGATATTTTGGTGATACAAATGCATGATATAACATTAGTCATATTGAAAATATTAGTGGACCAAAAGCCGCATTAATGTGAACTTCAACACAATGTTAGCTACCTTTCAAACAATTAATTTGGAATAAAACTTTAAAGGGACTTTAAACCGTCACCCACAAGACAGTTTTTGTTGTGATGCACAAAGTTGTTTTTTGTGCTTTATGTCTCAGTGAGTGTCTGACAGCCCAAGGGCCCAATTAAAGAGGAGGCACTTCAGGTGTAGTTCCTATCATGGTTGTTTCCATGGTTACGCATCATCCCCACCACAAAGCAGAAGTAAGGCCTTACGGTAGTCACCACCAGTGTCTCCCTGCAACAGACACAAACACACACGCCAGGCATCACAAACAGAAAAGGACTTGATAGATAGAGTGGAACCTGTGTATGTGTATGCCTGCGTGTAGTGCAGTGTATTATTTGCAGGGGCGTACCATAATCATGGCGTGGAGGGATTTAGGAGATATTTTCCTGAACTCAGATCGGATGTCCAACATGTCCACCTCGCTACGAGTCACCATCACCCTGATCAGGGTCTGGTCATCAGTCCCCGCGCCCTGCAGCAAACACAAACATCAAAACACAAACAAATGTCTACAGTGAATTTATGTCCGCAACAGAATTCATTCAAACATTTACAAACAAGCGCAAGTATTTTGAGTTTCCCTCTCTAGCTGAAATATATTAAGGTGTCAGTCTGGTATGTCAGACCCAAAAGCAGAATTTTTCTTTATACTAACTATAGTACTCACTCAAAACAGACATCGTTTATGGAAAATGATTTTCTCAGCACTGTAAATCTTGATTTTGACTTTGACAGCATCCAGATGCAGAGAAATATCTGTCCAGTGACTGACTGAACTGAATATGCATCTTGAAGACAATGGCACTGTGGTCAAAGCACCACAGTAGATGGTGTTTCACAATCATAATCAAAGGTAAACCCAAATACATCTACAATTATTCAATTTAATCATTCATTATGACCATCTGTGCTACATGATCCACCTTCATTTCCCCTCTCCATTCCTGGTGCATATCTGATCAGTCAATGTGGTGAAGTTTCTTAGATCTGAGTGCATTTGCAGATTATTTACAAATTGGACCGATGAAAGCACCAATCACAAAATTACAACTGATTTCAGAGTGAGATATTATTTTAAAAAATATGTTAAACTGAGAATAGTTTAATCTGGATTAGCCCTTTCACTTAACAACTTTGCGTCAGTTTGGGTTAGGGTTAGTCTGACTTTGCCTTACCTTCATAGAATAATACAGGGTCTCGGCAAAATAGGCTGGAACGCTCCTGGCACACTTCACTTTAGGAGAAAAAAGAGCAAACACATGATCAAGAGTGAATCAAAGCAGGTACTGTTCAAACAGATTACAATGCGTGTGTGTGTTTTGTGTTTCGTACCCACGGCGAGGAGCAGGTCTCTCAGGCTCCCAGATGTCTCCCTCTGAATGCTCTCCTCAATCTCATAGCCTGACAGCTTCATGTAGGCATCAAACACTGAAACACAAATTCAGTATTAGTCTGGTTACTATGGGTTCCAAACAGTAACATCATAACAAACAAATACTCGGGCCACTTTTAAAGCTAGAGTGTCATATGAAACAACCTAAGGAATCGAAGGGGTCCCTTGACCTCTGACCTCAAGATATCAGGACAGACATGCCCACCTTATGCTAATCCCATTCAGTTCGGGCCAGAAACCATGCAGCTGTTTGAATGCAGTACAAATGTGTTATTTTTGCATATTTTAAAACGGTATATTTGAGCATACTGGGGCCTAAACAGGCTTGGAGTTGCATAAATTGGGTTTGACTGGAGAGCTGAAAATTCAGTGAGACCAGTTTCATTCATGTGTGATGATGTACTCCCATAGTAGCCATGTCATTGTAGTGAGGCCATTTTTGAAACTTAACAACATTGTTTAAAACTACTTGTGGTGACCCCTGAATAATCACAGCTTCATGAAACTTTACAACCACAAACTACAGATCAAGGGCTTTCAGAGGATGTATGGTGTTCCAGGTATATTGACAATAAGTGGGAGTTTGGGAGTAATCTCCAGACAGACTGCTGGCTTTCATCATTGAAAAATGCAATTCTTACAGAAATCTGTCAAAAGTTTTTGACAATAAAAGAATTTTTTAAATTTTCTATAGTATTCCTCAAAGTCTTTGTGTCCTAATGTGGTATTCTGGAGGAATTATTACCAATTCTCAAGAGGTCAAAAACAGTTGAATTTTGCATCAAATCTGTGTAACAAACATTATCAAGCCAAACATTGCAACAACAACTTATGACACATAACTTAGGATGGAAATGGCTATCATATGCGCCTATCATAATGTTCTACCCCTTATAGACTCCAAATAAATTTTAAAAAATAAATAGGCGCCTAAACAAAACACAATATTTATCACAGATTTATCAATGGAAAAATCTGACTCACTCAGGTTTCACTCACTCACTCACACTCAGATTAATCTCCCATCTTTCAGATGATGAATACCACTTCTGTTTGACATCTACTGGTGACCTTTCATTTCCCCTGCATGACCCCAGCCACACACACACACACACACACACACACACACACACACACACACACACACCTTTCCTCAGATGCTCTGCGCTCCTGTTGCCCAAGATGGTGATAAACTGCTGTTCGTCAGTGCCGAACTTCTGCTCTCCAGCTTTGAACAGGGCCTGTAATCACAATAAGTACTTTCATTAGATTTTACTATAAGTTTATACGTCAGATTTATACTTGATTCGGTTCAGCTTCCACATCACAGGAGCAGTTTCCTTCAAGCTGATACGCTCACAGCAACCTAACAAAGACAACAACCCAGACTCACTAGAGGGTACCATATCTTCACTACAGATCAGCCACAGAGATAGCCATTCCCACCTCCAAAACACACACACACACACACACACACGCACACACGCACACCATACACAAGCCTAACCCATCTGGCCCCAAGAATAGTAGTATTTAGTGATATTTTAATCCCATCAGCAAACATGTGATAAGGTGACACCCACCAGCAGACAAAGACACCATTGACAGCAAAGAGTAAAATATTAACTGATTCTCTCAAGTGATCAACTGTGACCAGATCACACTATACAAGGAACTCACCTGAGCATCACTCTCGATGTTTCCCTGCTGGACTCCCTGCTGCCTGCTGGCCTAAGGAGAGAAAGGAGACTGATGTTAGAGGAGACGAGACGAGACGAGACGAGACGAGACGAAAGGAAAGGAAAGGAAGGGAAAGGAAAGGAAAGGAAAGGAAAGGAAAGGAAAGGAAAGGAAAGGAAAGGAAAGGAAAGGAAAGGAAAGGAGATTCACCTGAAGTAGAATAACCAGCAGTCTCTTGAAGTGACCTGAAGTGTCCCCGGCTATGTCTTCCTCAAGGCTATCATCATACTCTGAGAGACACATAGATATCATCTGTTAGCAATTCCCCGCCTCTCTCTTTTAGCCTTACTCTGTGTGGGAAAATGTTTCACAGTTGATTTGCAAATTTACACAGTCTGGTTTGAATGGGGAAAAAATATCTGTCCATTACTTCAGCTTTTGCTGCATACATTTTACATGAAAATTATATCAGTTCTGTCCAACACAAAATGAAGCAGCCATCAGGAATAAACCTCACATCATTAGTCCTTTGCTTAAAACCTGTGGGTGTCTGGCTGACTAATCATTACTTCTGGAAAGCTCTCACTCAGTCTTTCCAACTTTGGCAACATCAAACAGAAACTTGTGACCCTGTTGTAACTGTATCACATGATATCGAGCAAGATGTCACACACTCAATAGAAAGAGGCAGAAGAACACAATCCCCTGGATCAATGCATTGATAACAAAGGCTGCATTTGTACTAACATCCTGCTTTAATGATTGATAGTATGCAAATGTTGAGCTGTTTGTGTGTGATCTGTACTGGGTGGAATGAGGATGAGATAAAAAAGACCTTCAGAAAAGCCTGTGGACTCTTTTAGCCTGACAGTATCTTGATGAATATATAATAATAAATCACAATTATTCACCCATTTAATAAATAACTTTTACTTTTTATTGAAATCCTAGAACATAACATGAGTGAAGCAGAAGTGTGTGTGTGCCAGTGTGTTACCCTCTCTGTAAGCAGCAACGATGTCCTTGACCTGCTGAGCTGTTCTGGAGGCCAGAATCTCCACCAGCACCTTCTCATCCGTCCCCGCCCCCTGCAGGCCAAAGGCGAAACATCAGTTGTGTCTGTTACTCACTGTCATGCCATCATAAAAGGGTCATTTGACTGAAAACGTCAAGTCTAGGGTAAAAGTCAAACACTTTTATTCTCATAACTTCAGTGAGTAAAACATGACTAACTGCTAAAGGCACTCTGACACACAGCTCCATTTCAGCATTTCTTGGCACAGGATGGGGGTTTAGTAGTCCCTGTTTTTCAATGTGTTTTCACTAAAAAATGTTTTTTTAAACATGCTTTTACCTCCGCCAGGCAGCAGCCTGGAGAGGATAATGTGTTAAGTTGTGTGTATCTGTCTGTCTATCTGTCCACAGCTAATCTGGCATGCTACTGAGCTGATCAGCCTAATATTATTTGTGCACAGTTATGACTGTATTCTTGCAGTTATGCAAAACCTGTTTAATACTGCAATGAATTGCTAACTCCTTGCTCCTCTTAACCAGTGATCAGCAACTGCTTCAGTTTGGAATCTTGTTTTTTATTATTATTATTAGGGACAACCAATCATTTCTTCTTAGATAGATAGATACATATAAACTTTATTAATCCCACAGGGAAATTGTGATGCCATAGCAGCACATAGAACAGCCACACATAACACAATAAAACAATAAAACCACATTACGCCACAGATTCAAACATGGTTACAATCATGTCTTCTTGCCAGTGATTAAAAAGTTACCATAAATGCCAGGGCACGTTAGTTGGTAGTTTCCTTTGCTGGCATTTTCACTTTGAAACTGACATTTTACATCACTGGTCTTTTGGAATTGTTCCTGTCCAGATGTGCATGCCAAGGTAAACAACTGTGCCTTGTATTCACTCAAACAAACTAATTATAGCATTGCGGTCATTTGAAAACATTTAGTTATGTTGTCCAGCTGCTGAAATGCCTTTATTGGTTAACTTATCAGTTATGGTGGTGTGATAACACATTCTGCATATTGTCTCCCCTGCATTCCACTACTCATGCACACACAAAGGACACACAGCCTGCCCTGCAGTTCCTGTTCACCACCCACATGCCCCCAGACAAGCCTGGTGGACTTCTGTACTCTACTGTGTGCACTCTTAATTTTTTTTTTGTTTGTTTTTTTTTTTTCAGTTTGAGACACCAAATTCTTAAAAATTCTGAGGACTGATAATGTGATAATAACCACCACACCACCAAAAGTTAAGACTGACTGCACAGCTGATATGCCAGTTTGCACACACTTCTTCTGGCATCAGCTGCTGTAATGACGTCCTCTTCCAGTTTCTGCTCTTGCACATTGCGAAATATTCTCCTTTTGGCTACACAGCCAGCTGGAATTGGTTGTGACTCTATTTGTTCTTTAAACTTATATCAAATTGTTTTGAGGCACTTTGTATGCTGTTATCCTCAGTCTTCACCTGACACACAGCCCTAAGCAGATTCCCTGGTAGCATGTTGCATGTGACAACCAACCCCTCCCAAAGTGTGCCGACCAAACTTTAAGGCAAACATTCCTCTGGCTAACTAATGTGCAGTGTAACATTCAAACAAATATTTACCTTCAAAATACAGCCTTACTTGAGCTGAGAAAAAATTCTTACTTGAGACTCACTGACTATGGTGTAATTTAGTCACAGTGCCCTCCAATGCAAGAAATATGAGCACTGTGACAACCATACTCAGTCACCCCTAACATTGTAATTTCCACTCAGTCATTTTCCTGACTGCTAACATGTCTGTCGATCGATCCTCTGTCTGTAAGTCTATCGGTCACATATATGACTTGCAGCACCTACCTTGATGGCGTTACGAAGTGATGTCACATCATAGGCGAGGGGAGCGGTCATCAGACCCACGATGAGCGTCTCAAATTTGCCACCCAGCTCTCCCTTCAGGTCGCTCACCAGATCCTGAGAGAGACACACAGTTTTCATTAGTTCTGCTGCAGCGCCGACACTGAGGTGTTTTGTCATTGCGTTGCACTGACATCCCATCTACCCATGCAGTTCTGGATTTTATGGTTGTTTTGCTGTTGTTTAGGGTCATGCTCAATCTGCAGATTTGCCATGGTTGCTCTGTTTTCATATTATTGATCACAATCAAACTGTGACTGTGCGTCTGCTGTACATTTAGTTTGAGTTTGACCTGGTAAAGGGTGGGGGTCTGGTGTTATGTGTGGTCATGTGGCTTATGTGTCAGGCCAACCTTTCCATGCAGGGTCTTGTAAGCAGCCTTGATCTGCTGCCTCTGGGTGTTGCTGCGAGACGTCAACAGCTGCAAAATAGCATCCTCATCCGTCCCTATGGCAACAACCACCATAGTTACTCAACCAAGCCTTAAGGTTTGTTTACAACTGTTCTCAGGAGACATACCAAGTTTAAACAACAAGCACGAGCCAAAGCAGCTTCTCCACTTACAATATATCACCCACAGAATTGTAAAACTGATCAAGGTCAGACTATGTGTTTGCTCACAGTAACAAGTCTGAAATTTCATCCCTTCTCTTCATGTATGAGTCATGACTGTCTGGGTGGATCTCCCCACAGAGAGCACGGGTGTATATTGTTGAGAGAGGAGCTCCCAAATAACGGTCTCTCATTGGCTCGTTGGAATATTACTGAGTGACAGGCAAAGCACCTTGTCAGCATCAAATTACTCTGTACTGACAATAGTCACACTTCAAAACACACACACACACTTACCCAGGCCTTTCATGGCCTTGTACAGGGTCTCAGCATCCTCATTAGCGTTGAAGTTTCCACTAGCTTTCACAGTTCCTCTGCTTGCCTGTAAGATGGAAAAATGGTTATTATGGTGTCAATGTCCTTTAGTTATACATTAAAACTGAAAAACTATGCTTGATTTGGATGTCAAGGATCATGAATAACTGCCTGTAAACATTCAAGCACATTTAACTATTTATCCTGCACATATAAGGCAGCACAAATTTAATCATGATAACCTTGGCTGCTGTATCCAATGGTACCATAGAGGACAGGACATTGCCATGAAATTAGATGAAACTCCAGTTTACCACAGGAAAGATACACTCTCTATGATGGAGTTACTGTAGGATCTGCGACAAATTTTTATTGTAGCTATAACTTTATTGTCCAAAAACAAGTGGGTGCATCAGGGAAAAAAACATTTGGGCATCAGGACAAAGCATGTAGAATTAAACATGATTAAAAAAAAGTTCAGGGCAAGAACTCATAACTGTACATTTCTTTCTTGTTTTGGTTTAAGATAGATATGCTGCCATAAATTTTATCAGCTACATGTTTTTGATGCCATTACTGTTGTTGGTGTTTTAAATGTTTCAATGTTTGATGTTTGCTCTGGCCAAAGACAAATTTCCACTATAATGGACAATGATGTAGTGTTGTATTGAATTAAATTTAAAGCTGCATTCAGTAAGACTGGAATGCATACCATGTGCCATCAACGGTGATATAATTACACTGAATATGGACTTAATTTAGAGGTGAGTCTGCATTGTTACCATTTTCATGAACCAGCAAGTCACACACAAATTTACAATCACAATCGTATCACTGTTCATTCTGCATTCCAGTGTACGTGAATGGCCTCTTAAAGAATAAAAATACTCTCAGTGGTGTTTTTATATATGTTATATATGTTATGTTAAGAGTTTCAGTAAATAACATGATGAAGATAATCAGTCCCTAAATTCATATCTGAAACCACGTGTTACATAACAATTTCTCAGGCGCCTTATGTGCTCACTCTTACCAAAACTCTGCACCCTTTGAAAACCCTCTCAGCACAACCTAATTGCTTGCAGGCAGAGAGCAGAGCTGCACATAACAAATACAGATGTGCAGAGGTGCACAGACACACACGAGCTTGAAGGCACACTTATTTCATCCCTACACTCACTCCATGAACAGATCACAACATTATTTTACATGTGCATGAGTCAGCTCCTCTCATTACAGAAGATGATACAAGAGGGATAAAGCTTGAAGAAATAAAATGCAACATTGTTTTGCACTAAATCTGCCTCTTGGTGTGACAATGCTGCACTCAATCCAAACACTCACTCACACAAAAGTGATGGCGTTTCATTTGAGGGGAGTGATGTTTACGGAGCAAAACCACGGGAATGTTTCTGGAAGTCTGACCCTAAACATTTGGAAAAACTCAAGTCGCTATAACAACCGGGATTCTGTCCGCCTACAGCGAGGAATGCCAAGATGTCCATGTGCTCTGCTGTCCTCTCTAATTCCTCATAAACAGTCACAGCACACCACACACACTCAGCGACACGAGCTTAACGAAGATCTAATCAAGCTTGCAGATGGCTCCTGGGACAAACAGCTGAACAAGGAGATATTTAGAAGAGCTTAATGACCGGGAATGAGTGAATAACACAAAATTATGCGAAACATTTCCTCTGGAATGTTAGACCGGAGCGACTGCAAAACAGTTGAGCTCCTGTGGCGAGCATTTTGTCTCAGGAGGCGAGTTCAGACTTGACAGGAGGCTGGGGGCTTGTGATGGAGAACTATCTGTAAACCCATCGTAGGTAAACAGTATAACAGCTTGGTATCTGTGCTTTATGAGCACACTGAGGAGTCCGTTGGTCTTATCACTCCCCTCCCACATTTATGAGCTCTTGTTGTCATGGTGCCCCTCTACAATCCATGAAGCCATACTTCCTCTTCAAGCAAAAAATAAGGGAAGTTGCCCTCCACACTGTCTGATAGCAGTTCCTGAGAATGTAACCACAATATAATGCTTACAAGCATAATAAACACTTGTGTTAGTAATATTGCTCCTGGATGTGGATCTGTGTGTGAGACTATTACAGATTATTCAGGCCTAGTGAGACTTTTATCCAATCAAGATGTGTAAAAACGGAGTGATTCTGATGACTCAGCAGGTAATAGCAGAGTTTATACACCCAGACTAAACACTTCTGTGTTTACCACAGAGAAAGCAGCACCCAATGCAAGATTTAACAATTCTAGAATTTAGGAAACATTATTTTCAAGTCATCATTATAATAAATGTAATCGCATTTTCTGTGATGATAACTCCACCCTGTTTTTTTGGGGACTGGAATGGAAGCAGAGCTGATTCCCCTTTAAAAGAGGGAGGATGCCTCCAACTCAACATGCAAACTAGCAGACATAGAAATGGGGCGGAGGGAACAGTGTGTGTGTGTATTACACACAGAAAGAGGGAGAGCGAGAGAGAGAGAGAGAGAGAGAGAGAGAGAGAGAGAGAGAGAGACCCACCCAAATGGAATAAAGCCCACATGAGTCATACACTAAACTCCCTAACTTCCCCAAATGCAGCCTCTTTGCAGCTGCACACACACTGCTGTATAAACTGGAAAGTTTTCATTTTCATAAGCAGAATCATCGATCAGAAGGCTCGTTCTCTCAGGTCTGGCTAAGTTACAACACACTGTATTGTACACCTAGTAATGTTTTCAGCTGGATATAAGTGGCTGTCTGACCAGTATCTCGCTGTATGCTGGGCTGCCTGGCTGAGCAGAGAAATTACATAAAATTTAATGCAGACTGACAGCTGATTTGTCTTAAGCCAGCCACAAATGACTGAACATTCACATTTTCCAAACTCCTCCCTAAAATGAAATCTAACTACTATTTAATATGAAGCAAAGTGGGCGTTGTCTTGGACCAGATTTCAGGGGCTTAAACCCAATGCCAGTCAAGAATTTGCATAAATAACGGATTTAAAGATGGAATTATTATTATTATTATAACTATAATTATTTTCACCAAGTTTTATGACTTGTTAAAGTTTCTCATCTGGTCAACATTTAAAGTCTGTTTAGCCTATTGCGTAAGGCATTTGAAAACGTTGTGAAAGTACTTACCATTTTGACAGTCTTTGAGGTTTATTCACCGGGGAAGAATGTGTCTGGAAGAAAGATAAAGCAAAAGTTATTATGCAAAGCTGAGATCCGCACATACAAAATCCTTTACAGCTTCTCCTAAGACTTTCTCTTGATTATTTTTACGCCCGTTCACTATGCCTGACTCTTTCTATTGTGTCTCCCGGACTACAGGCTGTCCTGTCCTGTCTGGCCGGACCTGGCTCCTGTACCTCCTCAGGTAGCCTAGACCCCGTCCCGTCACCTGGCTGCCGGGGTTTGAATTAACACGGTCCAGCTGTGATCCGCCAGTGCGACGGGGAGTGCCGAGAAGAACTTACCGTGAAGTAAGAGAGTCGGCTGAAGCTCCAGGAGGAGAGAGTCAGGACGGAGAGAGAAAGAGAAAAGGACGGACAGGGCAGAAACCCACTCGGAAAAACTCTCCGCCGCGCGCGTGAGCGTGAGGGCGGACCACACCCCGGCGCGCATGGCGCTGCTCAGGAGGCAGTCTGGGAAATGTGGTTTTTCTGTTTTATTTTTTCCTCAAACCAATGATGTCCAAGTGCAGCTCCATATGAGGTGGAGCTGCTGAAAAGTTAGCGCGCTGAGAGCATAAATGATGACAATTAGTGTGTTTACCAAAGCCTACAGAGGTGTGGCCTGAATATGAACTATCTCTGATGTTACTGTTTAGGTATGTGCCTGAGCTCTGGAGAGGTAGCCTTTCTAAAGTTTAAGTTCCATAAAAGCAGTAAATGTTACAAAACTAAGAAAAAAAGACAAGCAAAGTTAAAAGAAAAAAAAAATCACTCATTGCCATTGCCAGCAGTGTAAGGGTAATAATCTACTCACATATTAATAAATACAAGTGTGTGTGTGTGTGTGTGTGTGTGTGTGTGTGTGTGTGTGTGTGTGTGTGTGTAATGTAGCTCTGGCTCAGGTAAGGGGAATCAAGTTGGGAGGGTGCATAGAGGAAGTATACACACCCTGGCAACAATTAGGGGCCAAGGGTCATGATTGTGGTTTCTTTCTCTCAGCTATCTCCCCTCTGACAGTTTCAACAGTTTTATTTCTGTCCTGTATATGTTAAACGTGACAGAAGGTCATATAGTTTTTAAATGAATTGTCTCTTTGGGGATTACTAACATTTGATGTTTGGGGGTTACGACCTTAAGCCTTTTAGCTGTCTTAACGTCAGAGTGGACTACAGCCTTTGAAAAAGATAACAGTTAACACGCCGACAGATTAAAAACAATGCAAAGTAATGCAAATTTTTCAACTCCATTTTAATTTTTGGGCAGTGCAGTTCTCAAGCAGTGGTTGAACAATGTGGATAGAAAACAGGACAAACCAGCTGTATGAGTGGTGATTTTTGGTAAATACAATAAGGTTTGAATGCACTGTTATAAGTTCACACATCTATTGGATAGATAATTTGCAAATTCTGTTGTACGTACCCCCTAGTAATCATTTAGTTTAACTGAATATGCACAATAAAACGAATGGAAGCAAATCATGAAATCATGAAAATTTTTTGAACACAGGTCAGAAGCTATTGTCTTTCAAATCAGTGACCTCACTTATATACGCACAGTAGCACAGTTACTGAGAAAAATCAAATTAAGCTGATAGTTTAAGTGCTTATGTGGCTCAAGGTCACAGTACAAACAGAAGAAAATGAATGACAGTATGAGGTTGAGCTAAAGAAGTTCATTGTAAAACATAACACCAATCATAACCTTACTTTAATCAGACTAATTCTATACATTGATTGCTATGATCATACATTGCTTTAATCAGATTCTGCAGTGCGCATGCAAACAAATCCACTGTGACAGAGTGAGTAGGAGTAAACAGTATCATTATTTTCAGATAGAGTACAAGGAAGACATTTAAGAAATTTAGTAGTTGCCAATACTGAGTATGGATACAATTCATTTTTTAATGAATTTTAAAAACACTTTGGATTTTTTAAATTATTATTTAGTAAACAGTACAATATAATATTATATTATACTTTGGTTCTTTTCAAATATAAAATATTCCTCCATCTTCCTTCATGGTAAAAGACAGTTGAAACACGTATGCACCTCCTGTGAAGGAGCACATGCAACCTATAGCACCACATTTCTTTAGCACAGTAATGGTCTTAATGCCATTGGCATTAATAATGCACCCTTATCCTGCACAGTCACTGAATCCTATTTTGGAAAACCTTGATCATGATCATATTTTTTAGCAGCACTGATGAATACAGAGTCAAGAAATTCAAATGTTACATTAAAACATGGGTGAATTACATGTTGGAAAGACCATAAAACACACACACACACACACACACACACACACACACACACACACAATCGAAAATACGACGTCAGTTTTGAAGGTGGTTGTTTTGCAGGTGCGGCACAGGTCATTGTCTGTGTCTGTAGCGTTGTAACTCTTGCAATAAGAGCCAGAGTAACAAAGACAGTAGCATGCTGAGCAAGACAAAGAGACAAACATACACCCCGACACTCCACCCCCAGCCTGCAGCTAGAGGAGGCACACCGCACACCTCTACAGAGCGCAACGGGACATGCATGAAGGTGTCTGCTAGTGTAAATACAAGTTAACAGTGGAGAGTAAATTCCTTCAAGTCGTCTAGGTGGGTGGATCTGCTGGTGATGTAATTGTGAAAGTTCACTGTCTTGAGGTATCTCCCGATTCTGTTCTCCACAAGTGAATGTTTGGTTTTCAGCTCTTATCTTCTTGTAACCACATTCATCCCGTGAAGCCCGTGCATGGGCAAATTCTGTTTTCACCAGGGGTTCAGAAATTGCTTCAGCAGGCAAGAAAAACTGACATCACAGTCAAACACGTAAAGGAGCAAAAGCAAAGTTCCTGATTATTGCAACAATTCTGCTATAACCTTCAGAGTGCAGCTTAATATCCCAGCAACACCTTGTCTAATTGCTGCTCTTCTTTAGAAAAGCAAAAAGATGAAATGCTGAATCTTAGAGTTCTCTTCTCACCTCTTGTCTTCCACTGTTTTCTGTGGACTGCAGCCCATATACTTGTACGACTTGATGAAACCACAAATATACCATTACACACAAACCACTGGCTACAGACCTCCCTTCCCTATCACCTCTGCACACACCCCTCCCGATCATTTGATGAGGCTTTCTCACACTGAACTCAGCCTGCAGGTATGTCTGATCAATACTCCTTGGAGTCTTCTGTCTTCACCTCTGATTACAAAATATTCCCCAGTCCCACCTTGCATAAATAAAGCATGAATCCTGCAACTGTCTGCAATCATGTAGTCCTTGTGTTTTACTCTTTGAAAAACCAATAAAAGATGCCTCTTAACTCACAGCGTCACAGCATTAATTCAATTTTTATAGGTTAAAGTAAAATAATTTCCACATTATACACTTAAACGTATTTCTGTTTACCATCATCATTATCAAATTACCATTGTTTTATCAAATGTCGTCAAACGTTAATAAGTCTAATTCTACGAGTTTATTTATACAGCCCCAAACCACAGGTACAGTCTCAAAAGGCTTCCTCACACCGACATTGTGAAATAATAAATGAAAAATACACACCACAACATTACACCCTCAGAAATGGAAAAAAAAAAAAAACTTTCACAAAAACCTCAAATAAAACTGAAGAAATCTTGCAAAGGCCTCAGAGAGGGATCAACCTGCCCACCTTCTGCAATGCCGTTGTCATAGGACTGGACCCTGTCAGCCAATCAGCATGGAAAGGTGGTTGGTCCTGCCTTGATCCATGACCAACTGGTTCTCATCACGTTATGTCTATGTGATTGGAAATCACAGCCCTGTTTATGCAGCATGTGCTTATCAGTCATTATCATGCCCCTTCGAGGATGACTGGCTCAAAAGATTAACCACATCCACTTTCAGAAGTCATTAAGTCAGGGGGTGTGGTCCTGTTTTCTCTGTTGTTTACTTGTGGGCCTGAAAATCCCTTTAAGACTGCAAACTGTGATTTGGGGCTCAAAATAAACTTGAACTTGAACTTGAATTAGATAGTAAACACAAGAAGAAGGTATGTGTAAAATGTCTGGATCTAGCATAGAGCATCAGCACCTCCTCTGTCACTGTTTTCACTGCCATCGTCAAGGTCATCAATATGAATGACACCTGATGCAGGGACGTCAACAAGACCAACCGCTACCACCGAGGGCAAGGATGTCGATATTTTCCCCAGCTGTTGACGCAACCTGAAGGCATCAGCGATAAGAGCTGTATCCATACACACACAGCAGGCACACTCAGTTCCTTTCTCCAACTTAAACACGCATGAACATGAATGGACAGGTAAACACCGACTGGTTAAACAGGACCCACAAATTATGATCCAATCAGAAGAAACCTAAACTAGTACTAACTACATTTGTGTTTTTTCTAAGAAGAGAATGAACCACTCCCAAACTGAGACTAAACAAATCATAGTGACAATAAATGTCTCTAAGCCTGAATTTAAAGATATCAGTAGAGTGTCCCTCTCTAAACAGAACAGGGAAACTGTTTGACAGCATAGTAAGAAAAAAGGTCTTCTTCCTTTAAGTGCAGAGATTAATAAGTAGCAAGTATCTTGCATTCAGAAGGTGTGTAGTGGCAAATATGGTGCAAATAGATTTGATAAATACGATGATGCAAGCATATGTAATGTTTTATATGTTATTAGAAGCACCTTTATGTCACACCTGTGTTGAACTGTGAACCAGGAGGGAGGACAGGATAGGTGTGATGCGGAATTTTATTGGTTTGTTTGATTGTTTTTTTGCTTCACTGTCACTGGCTAAAATATACATCAGGA
The DNA here is from genome assembly GCF_902150065.1 of Myripristis murdjan. Classification (NCBI taxonomy): domain Eukaryota; kingdom Metazoa; phylum Chordata; class Actinopteri; order Holocentriformes; family Holocentridae; genus Myripristis; species Myripristis murdjan. The sequence goes on from NC_043980.1 coordinate 22,262,399, forward strand.
TGTTCCTGTACTCAGGTTTACATGACATTAAGGTTTTGGCATTGGCTGTAAAACAGATTTTGTAATTTTGCTCCCGTTTGCAGATTATTAAGTATTCAAGTATTCTTCAGTGCAGTTTACCCCTCCTTTGTCACTTGTGCAAAATTTATTGAGGTGGAAATGTGGGAAGAGAATCAGAGTTAAACCACATACACTGCACCAAATTTCAAAATGAAATTTCCAATTTTTGAAAAAGTGTACTCACCGCTGTCTGCGGTGCCCCGGGCATCAGGTATCTGAACCAATAAACGCCTCAGCAGGGAGATGAGCTCAGGAAGGATCCATATGAAATCACAACATTCGCCCAATTTCCCTGTGGGGATCAAAATGTTTCATCTCTCTGTCAGGAGGTAGAAGGGAGCTAGAAACACAAGGTGGTGAAGCCCAAAATAAATTATACCAAAGCCTCAGTTTGCAAGAAGGCAAACTCACTTGGTAACCCTGACTTGAGCACAGAAATATACAAGAGGCTATTGATTTGCAAAACAGTGTTAAACAAGGTGAACGGGTTAATATTTTGTTCAGACCCAGAGATCAGCTCCCATAGCAGCTGATTTTGCTTTTCTACAATAGCTAAAATATGAATTCATGAAAACTGTAAAGACAAAGTAAATGTTGAAGCACTTGGATATGTTGTACTTTGACAGTTTTGCATTTTCTTTTCTAATGGATAAGAAATCTGAAATCGATCAGAACAACAATGTAAAGCCCAGGGAAGTTACAGCCACTGATGGAATTAATCAAGAAACCTGTTTCAGCTCTGCTTTTTTCTTACATTTTTTTTTTTAGGGGGGTAGGAGGTGGGGGGGTTGGGGGGTGGGGTGGGGGGCATGTATGTATGAATAAAGTAATCTATTTTGAAATAAAATCAATTAACCTCTCTATTCTGATTTATCAGTCTGCTTAAAATAATAGCACTTCTTTTTTTCAGGATCCCCCTACAAAGAAAGTATAGCCTTGAAGTGGCGCTTCCTAAACCTTGTTGCCTTGTGATCCAAACAATTCTGGGACCGGGGTTCATGAGAAGAGGCTGACTTCCTCATGGCCAGTACTGATGATTACATGGGCTCACAACAAGCGGAAAACTTCCTTTTGTTATGATGCACCAGGGATCCACTCGAAACAACATAAAACCATCTTACAGTGAAACACTGATATAGAGGGTTTTAACCCTCGTGCTAGCTTCAGATTTACCAACTCCAGTATCTTAACCTCCTGAAAAGCATTATAATAAAAATTGTTACCCAAATTTATGTGTCTTGTTGACTATGTAAATAGCCCCTTACATAAAACATAACCTAAGTTCTTGTGGGAATCAGGTTTTTCTCCCCCAAATGTCACATTAACTATCACTAGTTGTGGTACTACTACAGGCATGCTGATGTTAGGTGAGGGCACTAAAGAAAATTTGAGACAAGTCAATTTTTTTTTTTTGATGATTATAAATGGCATGTTATAGTTCCTCAGTGTCATCCAAACCAGCTAAAGCAAATGTGTGTAAAGCCTAGTAACACCTACAGCTACAAAATGTGTCCAGGACATTGAAAATATATGTTAATTTTATTTTTACCCACTTGTCCCCACTAAATTAGGAAAAGCCAAGTTATATGAGGCAAAAAACAAAACAAAACAAAACAAAACAAAACAATAAATAAATAAATAAATAAATAAATAAATAAATAAAACAATGTTAATTGTGTATTTAGAGATGTTAAACACTGAATTGGGTCAAACTGACCCCTAAGATAAGGAGGGTTAAGCTTAGTTCTCACTATCTAAGACACCAAATTGGGACAGCAACATAACTGTGTGACTAACTGGGTAGCCTAATATCATATTGTACTGAATGACATACGTGTATGTGTGTGAGTGTGTGTGTGTGTCATATACACACACCTGTGTGCAAGTTCCTGCTTTGCCTAAATTAGCCGTTACGGGTAACAACTATACATGATGATTTATTGGCTGATCATTTGAATAATGTCCTGTATTGACTGGCAGGCTTCCTCTTGTGTAAACTTCTGCACCCAAGCAATGACTTCTATCCCAGTCTGAGATTGTCCTTTGACAGAATTAGCAGACTCTTGTTATCACCATCCACAGTGACAGTGACTTTTTGGATAACAACAACTTCCAACTGACCCAAAAGGAGGAAAGAGGCCTAGACCGTACCGTCCTCACTTTAGCTCCATAACAGCACAGTCATCTGCCATTTCTGCTGCACCCAGCTCACTCACTACTGCCATCTAGAATATGCAACCACTGAAGAAATCAGCAATTCCCATCCGATTAGGAAGGACAATATCCTATGACCACATTGCTTGGACTGTTGCATGAGCAGAGTCGGCAATTTTGGAAATCTGCATTTTTATTGTAACTATACAGCACTGTTTAGGGATCAGTATTTTTAACAGTGTCTGTGCTGGCTTGGCCACTGTCAGTAAAGCATCAGCAGTCAAGAAATTATGCCTATACTAAGATTTAAAATGAAGCAGAAAAATTTCCTCCCATTGAGAAAGCCTAAGATTTTCTTCTGCCTTTCAGGATGCCAGCAGCAAAATATAAACTTGAAACTCATGGTTGTTTTGAGGTAAGGAATAAAACCATAGTGCAGAGAAATCAAAGGCAACCAAAACAGCTCACACAGTGTGCAGGCCCATTAATGAAAACAAGCAATGTGCAAAAATACCTGCAAAAATTTCTGCAAAAAAAAAAAAGTAATCAAATTCACTGACCCTTTTCACATTGAACAAGTGCCAGTAAAAGTAAAATCTGGCACCCCAAAAAAGTGCCAGTCCATATTGTGGGAATATAATGTTGATTTTCTTTGATAGGTAGTTATCATAACGTCACATTGTGAGTGGAACATCTCCAGAAGGACCGTGTGATTTGGTAGCTCACATTCAACGGTGTGAGCAAACACACTCCTGTTTTTATTACAACGCTTTGTGGCGTTTTCTGCCATTTCAATGCATAAATGAACGTGCAAAAAGTATATGATAAATCGACACGATGAATCGTTTGATAGTTGTCCAGGAGCCTGCTAATTTTGCACATCATTGGCATTTTAGTCTGATCTGCCCCCCCTCTGTCTGCGGCCAGTGGTATGATCGACAGCATATCAACTGCGTGCACGCGCTCGCCGTGAATCAACTGACATCTACAGAGACCGAGCGACGGTTAAGGGGCAAGTCACCGTTGGACTGTGAAACGTAAAGAAAATTTTTGAAAAATGGAGTGGAGCGCAATGGAAATCAACCCCGAGGTTTGAAAATCACTGCGTTTTTCTAACTCTCGACTACTTTTCATTACATATCGCTGCAGAGGCGACGGACTCACTTTGTTTTCTCTGTTTTATGTCGTTTCAGATGCTCAACAAGGTGGGTGGCTAGCTAACGTTACACGCTGAGTCACGGCGACATATTTATGTAATTTTAACCGACAGGTAAGTAAGCACGGTTAAGAGTAACCTAACCTGGTTGCCATGGTGGTGAGACCGTTAACCGGATTTATGAACGTTGAAACACGACTTGGGCCCCCATCGCAACCACAGTGTGAGCACATCAATCACAGTGGTATTCTCGTTTTCAAGAAAAAAAAGTAGCCTAATAAATTGAACGAAGCAGGAGGAGATAGGAGAACCAACAGGCAGAAATGTGAGCAGCTGCTTGGAGCATCCCTCCCAGGCGCGGTGCCGGGCGTCTGTGATGAAGGGTGTGGTCTGCTCGGATGCATGGATGGATGGACCACCACAACGCAGCATCATTGAAAAGCTCACTTAGATTTTGGCCATTGTTTTATATCAGTTAGAATTAATGTGTTTTTTTTTCTGGCTATGTCTGTTTCAGATGATGAGCAAGTTAGGCGTGGGCGGAAGCTGGCGTTTTGTGGACGTGCTAGGGCTGGAGGGTGAGCCTCTATCCTCCGTACCGACCCCATGCTGTGCCCTGATGCTGCTCTTCCCTCTAACACAACAGGTAATGGGGACGACCTCATCCGGGAAAAGGGTGGGGTGGGGTGAGCATGTGATGGCTTGTCTGGTGGGGTGAGACTTGGAGGGAGGGAGGGAGGGAGTAGGAGCAGGGAGGAGGTGACGGCTTCCATAGGGTGAGACTGGGACTGATGGTAGGGAGAAACGAATAGACGATGTGTATTGATGTGAATTTATCATTGTGACAGGCTTATGATTGTGATCCTTTGAGCTGGACCACAACATCAAACTAGTTCAATCTAATTTAACTACAAATGTATTTTGGTGCTGTCATCAATTGTATGCCTCTTAATCCATGTCCACATTTCCGAGGCAAAATTGGCTGCACTATGTGTGGCCATTGGCAGGTGAGAACAATGAGCACATTCTGACAAAACCTCTGTATGTGTGTGTGTCTGTCTGTCTGTCTGCATGGCAGCATGAGTCTTTCAGACAGCAGCAGGCAGACAAGGTCTCAGGGGACTCAGAGGTTTACTTCCTGAAACAGACAGTGGTCAATTCCTGTGGTACCGTTGCCATGCTGCATGCAGTAGCCAACAATAAAGGCAAAATGGAGTTTGGTGAGTGCAGATCAAGTGGAAAGTTGTCACAGTTAAAGTGCAATAAGTATGATTTTTGCTGGCCTTTAGTGCATAAAGACCATAATTTATATGCATAGTTTAACAGGGTTGCTGATCAATACCAGTGACTCAGCTGTTACTTCCACAGGTGCAGGGCTATCAAAACTCAATTTCCGATCTGTACTGTCTCTGACACACAGGCTAATGGAGGATGGTGCAGTGAGGCAGCAGCTAGTGCTGCAAGACAGTTAATCAGGCTAAAGAAGCAAATACCAAACTGATTTTGCATTATGATTACATTTCATCCTCACCACATTCACCACATTGGTGTTGAGCTTGACTGTTTTTTGTCACTATTGCTATATTTGCAATGTTGTTATGCTTCTGGATTTTTGTTGGCAGTTTTTATTCCTCATATTTTCCTTTTAGTTTGGTTTAGTTTTTTTTTTTGTTTGTTTTGTTTTTTTTTAAGTATAATGATAGATCTAACACATTTTGTGAATGTTTGCAACATGCATTGTGTAATACAAGCAGTAAATCATAAACTTATGATAAAACATTAAATTTACCTTACATTTCAGTACATCCTTCCAAGGACCACTTGGGCATAAAACCGCAGTCTGCATTCACACATTAGCTCAAAATAATAACAATTGTATTTTTCATGACTTGCCCAACTGGTGCAATGTTGGCACTTCTGAGAGCAACAGGTGTTTATGGGGGCTGAACACATCAGTCAGTACTCCACTGGATAGCGCTGTCTCATTGCTAAGTTACAGTAGCATTAAGCAAAATCAATCAGAGATTCTCATTTCAGGTGATGACACTTACGTTTTCAGCACCTAGGTTTTTGTGTTTGGTTTAGTTTTGATCTAATAATATTAATAATATTGTTAATTGGGTATTTTACTGATATCTAGCATTAAATTGTGATTTTATTATGTTACAAAAAGGCCATAATAAGCTGTGCTAGAGATGTGTTTAGGTTCCCAAAAATGACTGAAGAGCATAGTTTACATAATGTCCCTTTGGTCAGGTATTCATGTAGAAGGCACTTCAGGAGAACTGTAGGATGTAGTTATTGTTGCTGCAGGGTGGGATTCAGAAAATGAAAGGGGAGCTGAGTTGAAGATGGTCTGCATCAATTTTCCCAGTTGTTTGTTTCAGATGTATGGTGTTTGGGTTGTTGAATATTACCTGTATCATTAATATTGACATTCTTTGTCTTGTTAGGTACTGATTCTGCCCTGAAGAAGTTTCTAGATGAGACTGCTGGCTTGTCCCCTGATGACCGTGCCAAACGCCTGGAGAACAACCAGGTAAGGCAAGATATACATAGTATTTAAGCTACCGTCATGCTCACATTTGCACCCTCAGCATTTCTCTGTTAAACACCATGAAGATGTAATTAGTATATGTTGTAAAAGTGTTATCCTGTAGATGTCAGTGAGGTAGATAAAGCTTTACAGAGAATTGATCAGCACAGAGAAATTAAATGTGATTAGGTATTGCTTAAACCCTGTCACCCATCAAAAAAACAAAACAAAATTTGTACATGACACCAATACACAAGAGATTTTTTATCTCTTGTACTATTAATGGCTCTTAATGATCAAGGTGCAGGATTTGCCTCTTGTTGCACATCCAAAGCTCAAATATCACCAATATTTCAGATTTGCCTGCATATTTTGAAATATCTTCCTGAAAGAGTCTTGTTGTATTAGTTTATCCAGATGATACTATTATGAATAATCATCTGGAATACTGTGTTGGAAATGTGAAACTGAAACCAAATCCTGAACTTCTAGAATTTTTCTCAGGGTTATGTAACCGACATGTTTTATTTTTTCCACTAGGTGGCAGCAGACACTTAGAAATAGTTATGTCACATAAAGAAAGAAGGTTGTAACTGTTAAATAAACTATGGAAATTACACCAGCACAAACTCTCAAACCTGTCTTTATGTTCTTTATTACACTGTCCACCTTTTATTTATTTATTTTTTTGTGCCAGGCAATCCGTGAAGCTCATGATGATGTGGCTGCACAGGGCCAGTGCAGGGTAAGTTACCCAAACACAAGATTTTCACTTTCTAATTGCTGACAGCCTAGAGGATTCAGAGTTTATGCATTTACTGAATCCAGTGTATGGTGTCAACATTTTACTTCCCACTTTGTTGTTTGTTTGGTTGTTTGTTTCTTCAAGAAAACCTCTCTATGTTGCTTATTCCATTCATACCTTCACATTCAATATCTCACTTTCTCAGCCGGAAGCAGATAAAGTCAACTTCCACTTTATTGCCTTTGTGAATGTAAATGGACAGCTTTATGAAATGGGTAAGTGTTTCTTCTCATGGTGTACATTGTTGGTGTGTTTTCACTTTTTGTGCAACTCTAAATATCTTATCCTTTTTTTGGTAGATGGGAGAATGGGTGGACCAGTGAAGCATGGAGCTACTAAAGATGAGTCCTTCATAACGGTAATGTTATAGACTATGGGTACATTTCAGTAACTTTAATTGACAATCCTTGAACTATGACCTGTGAACTTTGACTAATTATTCACCTAGATAAATAAAGGTGTCAAACTGGTATAGGGTTAGGGTTAGTTCCTGAGTGCCTTGGTGCAATCAGTAAATTTTAGCTGGTGCATAATCGCAGATATGTCTGAAATGGTTCATACAAAAATAGAACCTACCGAGAATGCTGGAAATTTGCCTGCAATTGGACATTGTCTGTCACACTTACTCAGTGACACATGAACGAGCACTGAAAACCACAAACCTGTGGTAATTGGGACAAAGTATTTGTCTTTCCTCAACTTGCTTCCTTATGGATTATCACATTAAACTGCCACAAGAGGGCTCTGCATATGAGAGCATGAAAACTACAGTACAATGGTGTGATGAATTGAATCTCATTCATTAGCCATTTCATAATTTCTAATCTGTTTCAAACTCATTTTTCTTTCTGTACATGTCCAGGATGCAGCAAGTGTCTGTCGTGGATTTATGGAGAGAGAGCAAGGCGAAGTCCGTTTCTCTGCAGTGGCACTTTGTCGCAGTTAAACATCTCAGTAGAATACAGAGTCAGATTACAAACCAAAATATCTTGGAGCACTCACATGACAAACACAAGCGACAGACACACCAGAATGACCTGGACACATACATCTGCAGACACTATGCACTATAAAGCACATTTTGTTCCACATGTTGTACACTCGCATCTCACCAACAAAGCATTCTTGAACATATGCACATGTGCACACACACCCATACACACACGGAAAAATGTTGGCTCCACGCCGATACAAGCTTGCCTTTTATGTGATGTCACTTAGCAATGAAAGCTTTCCTCTTTTCTTACTACTGTGTTCTCTGAACTTAAGTGAGGTCAGATCTCAACACTGCTTGTGTGCATGTGTTTGTTTGTTTGTCTTTGTGTGTATGTTATCTGTGGTGAACTCTCAGTCAGGAAAGACTGATGCGTAAGTGCCTTCAGTGGCAACAGACAAGGAAAGAGAAGGAAGGATGGGAAAGCAAACAAAAAGGCACAAAAAATGTACGGGGGGAAAAAATGTCCTGTTTCTTTAAATGCCAGTAGTTTCTGCGGTGGAGAGTTCCTGAGAAGTTGACATTCTTCAGAACAGCCCAAATGGATCCGTAGGAATAATTTAACCATTGTTCTGTCCAAATATGCACACAACCTTTTGAATAGTGCTCTTGGATTTCGTGCTGATTTTTCTCTGAAAAAGAGGTTGTCTTTGAAAGGTTTGACATTAGGTGTTAGTTGTCATTTGAGAGTACAGATAGATCTTGATAGTGGCGGTGTCACAATCCTTGTTCTTGTTTAGTTCACTTGTTTTTGTAAATTAATTTATACAGTAGTTTATTTGTTCACAACTTATTTGGAAAAGGGTTATCAGTAAACAATCTACAAATGCCTGAAATGTATAAACTGCCGAACAAGATGAGGTGCATCCAGATAAAGTTGTACTGTTTGTTGGGATGTTAGGATGTGCAGTGTGAGATGATAGCATATAGACTGTGTTCCAATTGTTTACCTTTCTGCAGCTTCCCAATACTTTGTTGCTGTAGTTGTATTGGTAATGCAGCTGTCTGAATTCAATAAAGCAACCCTCAAACTTGCACATGACTCACTGAGTTTCTGTGTGTACTTGGATGTGAAAAGGTGTTTGAGTCCTCTTGGGTGTTTGTCCACCTGCCTCCAAGCCAATAACCTAACTCCTGTTCTTGGAGGTCTTGCCTGATTTATGTGATGCCAAGTGTCCCAAGTTGGACATTTTCATGGTTTGCCTGCTGGGAAATGTTCAACCCTATATAAAACCTTCATGGGATGATGAAGTATTTTTTGTAATCTGTGACTAGTTACATTCAACCTCATCACTGTCTATCTCTTAAAATTAATTTTGATTTTGTAATGTGGATTTTATTACTTAGTTCATCAAGTAGGCATTTGGTGTTCTGTGATGTTCTAATGTCTCTAGTAATCTGGATCTTTATTTTACCACTCCCTGAGGTAAAGATTAAATTACCCAAAAGGTAAATTTGTGCTGTGGGTAGCACATTAGAACTTGCACAAAAGACACATGAAACAATTTGAGTAGTTTATCTTTTCATCCCTCACACCCCATGAGGTGGGTACAGTCTCCAGTGGGTGATGATCGTGACACAAAGTACTACCATTATCTATAAATAGACCTCTATAAAGCTTATTTTTGTACTTTAAAAGACTAAATCCTTATGTAACTTGGATCAGTTTGATGCCATGTACTATTAAATATCTAACATTTTTGCCAGCCTAAAGAGCTGGATAACATCTGAGTTAAATTAACCCTGCTCATATCCTACACCCTGTTGGTGTACCCTCACAGCTCAGTCCAGGGGCCACAGATGGGAGGCAGAGTGAGGAGGCCTCCTGTCTGATGGGCTCCGGGCTCAACTTGGCTGTAATCCAGCTGGGAAACAGAAAGAGGAAGAGGAGGAAGACAGAAGAGCCTGTTTGCTCAATCCGTCGCTGTGGACACAGACAATGGTCCCGACCTTTTCTGCTTAGGCCTATATTACTATGAGAAAATTGTGTCACCTTTATGAACTGACCGGAATAGCAGCAGTGAAATAACTCAAAAAGCATGCCAAAGTCCCTGCATCACACTTTGATGCCAGTTTATATCAGCAACCTTTCTGTTGACAAATGGAAGAAATACTAATAACTGACAAGGCATTATTTGGTCAGTGTCAGAGATGAATTTTAATTAGGCCTGGCCTACATGAACTGTATTTGAAATACATATTGCATTGCTTTTGTGTTTATAATTTATATTTAGTTGGGAGTTCAAAGAAAGGCACACAGCTACAGTTTGTATCAAGAGCCAGTCTAGTTTTTCCAAAATACTTACACCTTATCTAAAATAGATCAGGTATCTATCAAAATATGCAAGCTCAAATTCAGATTGCTTGTGCCTTACTTTGACTATGGGCTCTTGACACCAGAGGTTTGTAGTTTATTTCGACTGGCCTACATTTGATGAGTAAGCCTCATCTGTAATGTCTGACAAGTTTGACTGCATTTTCATGTGCAGCTGGGGTCAGGTGATACATTTTGGCACACAAATTAGTTTACCCGGAATCTCAGGCAGCGTTGATGTCACTTCAGGATTTTTTTTTTGCTCCCCATCACAATGATAATATTTGGATAACTGGACTCATGCATAAAGTGTATCTGTCCGTATCGCCATAGCCAAGTGCCCGTGAACAGGGAAATAACGGGACGCCTTTCTCTACAGCCGCTCTCTCTCTCTCTCTCTCTCTCTCTCTCTCTCTCTCTCTCTCTCTCTCCATATCTCTCTACCTCCCCCACATGAGAGATTCTTCTCTGCGCGCTCCCGCCTCCTAAATGCGCGGCACAGCGGCTGTGGATAGTGTCACAACCCTCGCGCTGTCCAGAGTAGAATCGGTATTTTTAGCGCCTGGTTCGTGTTGCAGTGTCGGGACTCGCGGGAGGCTCTCTCTCTCTCTCTCTCTCTCTCTCTCTCTCTCTCTCTCTCTCTCTCTCTCTCTCTCTCTCCCTCTCTCTCTCTCTCTTTGCATCTCTCTGCCACAGCCCGAGCAGCACCGGAGCGCTAACCTACGCACCGCAGCGCTGAGTAAAAACAGAAGAAGAAGAAGCGGAGACGGATAACGGAGAGCGGACAGCATCTGACGGGAGCTTCATCACACATCACGCACCACTTTATCCACGTCGGACAGGCTCTCCGGTCCTTGAAAACGCTCTGCCCGGAGTGTGTCGGCGATGGCCAGTCCCGCAGCAGATCGAGCAGCCCCGGACACCCCGCGGGACGAGCCGGAGCCAGCGGAACCGAGCCATCCCGAGCCCGCCTGTCAGGAGGCACAGAAATGGATCGAGGTGAGTCCACGGAGGCTGCATGGGCCCTGTGCCGCCGCTCAGGGGACAAGCGGTGGGCCGGGCAGCTCATTTGGCTGTCACGCTGTGTGAACCAGGGATATAAATACAGCATCGCTGCACCGTCACCTGTTGGGGGGACACTGCGGTGTCGCCGGCGTCGGGTTACTGCCCCTCTGGACAATGCGGGGCAACATGGGTCCTCTGCTGGGATGCGCGCCGTAAATTATGCGCTCTCACATGTGGGAAGTGTGTGGGTTTCATGAGAAGTTTTTTCAAACACATGTAGGCTGTGCATGCGGCTACGCTTTGCCCCCCCTCCCACAACAAAACACGCAGACGTGCGCCTCGAGGCCCACGGTGAGCGCTGATAAGAGAAAGTGCGAACAAATGGCGTCCTTTTGGTGGGATGTCGACAGTCGTCCGACGTGTTCGCGTGTCCATCTGTTTGGAGATGGAGAGCCTGTTTTCCTCTCGTCACGAGGAACGCCCCCTTTTTTCAGGCGCGCGGAGATCCCGGTTGCCATGGTTATGAAACAGGGCCAGAATTCACGCACGAGATGCTGCCAAGAGTTGATCGCATAGGCCGAGATGATTATTTGTGATTTGCTCTGTCCGTCACTGGTCATCTGGTCGGCTAATGCCGCTCAGTCGGTCTGCAGCTTCCCTACTGCGTGTGTGTGTGTCAGTGTGTGTGTGTGTGTGTGTGTGTGTGTGTGTGTGTGTGTGTGTGTGTGTGTGTGTGTGTGTGTGTGTGTGTGTGTGTGTGTGTGCGTAAGCCTGGTGAATCATGGTTTTTGCCAGCGGACCTTCGTTGTGACCTATTTTCTCACCACCACTTCACCATACACACTAACCAGAAACTCAGGTAATTTAATCAAGGTTGAGACAAGATAAAATAAATGCTTTCTTTTATCATTGTGGGGGGAAAATAGTTTAACTTCACGATGTAGCTGTGAATTTCCACACAGTTATTGCATTATGCCTCCTCTTTCTCCCGCCTGTCTCTGTTTGCATATAGAATAGGGAGCAGGGGGAGGTGATAGCGACTGAATTAGACTTTGTTTGATTTAGATAATAGCTTCACAACTCTGTTCTTTGGCCTCAGATAACTTTTTCACAAAGATAAAATGCATTCCAAAGCTTACAACCTCTCTTAGATTTAATGCGGCCAGACAGTTAAATTTGTCTGTTTAGATTGTGTGATGGGGTTTTAAATACATTTAAATACATTTCCACGATGGATTTATGAAATGTTACAACTGGTAGCCATTTGGTTTCAGTCAAAAATTAGTTATTTTTCTCCAAATGCTAAATGCCTTACTAAAGACATGATCTTGCCATACTATCTATCAACATCTGCTAATGTTAATGCTGCCGGAGACTGTTTTGTCCACGATTACTTTTAGAATTTCAAATGTCATAGATGCAGATCATTTGTCCCCCACTAACCCTCCCACTGTCATCCTCTCCTTTGATTTCAGAGCTGTGAGTGTCCCACATAAACAGACACATACATGTGTGTGTTGGGAGAGTTTCAGCTTAGACAAAGAAATAAATGATATTTTCATCAATATAATAAGCTACATGATAATATTACTTTCTGTGCAGCCTGATGACCTAATATGCTACTTTTGAGTTATTAATATTCTCAAAAGACTCTTGGCAACAAAATCACACAAGAAACTTTCAGCTGAGTTGTGTTGATGCATGTCTCCTCATGCTGAAATGTTATCTTTATCTTCTCTCACAAAACAGTACAATTGTCTATTTATCATGGTAGTAAGTAACAGCAAAAGTTTGGTTATTAACCAGATTGCCTATAATATTTGTCACACATCTGGCAGAAATGTGATTTCCGAATGTAACTGTGAAAACACCATACCGATTCTTATGTAAGAGTGCCTACTGTTTTATTATGCCTGCTCTCTCGCTCATTGACTTTATCCCTGTAAGTTCTCAGTACACACACACAAACACACTCTGTTCTACAGTAAAGCTGCCCCCCCCCAGAGCTTAATCTGTCTTGTTTCTTTTCTCATCTTTGTCTGTATTCCTTCCTTCTAATTCTCTAGTTATTTTCAGACTAGTCAGGCTGTCTCTATTTCTAGGGTTGTATTTATACACTCACACAGGTGGAGATGATTCAGGGTTAACCATGCCACCCTACGCTCCATGCAGCATTTTCAGTCCGGGTATGTGTGCTTGCTATTGCCAGCCATGTCTATGTGAGAATATGTAAAGCATACACCCCGTACTGGTCAGCTATGCATGATATTGCTCGCAGCCTCTTGGGAAACGCCCAGGTTGGGTGACATTGGTGTCCATGGGAACAAAACATGGGCAACCTATCAGGTGTCACTGTTTCCAGGGGGGCAGTAGAGCAGTAGGCTATATATCACCACATGACCCGACCAGGAAATCAGCCTGGCACAGACCAGGCCTTTCTCTCTGTATATAGAGGAGGCAAGATTGGATTAGAGTGTCTCAAGGCTGACACAGATCATTGAAGGTACTTTAAACCTGTTGGACAGGACGTTCTGCCGATGTCTAGTTTTAAATTTAAATTTTAACAGCTTTGGAAAACACAAAGTCACTCACCTCTGCTGTCACCACCTCTGTTTAGGGAAGAGTTAGGGTCTGACACAGGGAATAAGGGAAAAATGTGTGTGTGTGTTTGTGTGTGTGTGTGTGTGTGTGTGTGTGTGTGTGTGTGTGTGTGTGTGTGTGTGTGTGTGTGCCAGATGTCACAGCTGTCCTAGGGAGATTAACTGCAGTGGTCCCAGACAGCCAGCTGTGTGTGTGTATGACATGAGAGACACAGACAGAAAGAGATAGAGATAGATCCATGGATTTTACATGCATCAAAAGCTATATTTCAAAGAATGTGTAAAAATGCTAACACACACACAGTGTTTCCCAAAGATGCCTGTCATGCCTCAGTGATCTTTTAACCTTCTGTAAACCCAAGGAAGTCACAGATGAAGTTACACAGTATGACGTAATGTAGGATACGTCTTTTGTACTTGATAATTGTGCTAGCACACAAGCTGTTAATCCCATACAGGCTAATGTCATTTATGATGATAAATTATTCACAGTTGCTGACTGGTGCAGTGCTAAACTTTCAGTTGTATGAGACTGTGTTGTGTCAGCCTTGGTACCAAGCTGCAAAATACATGATGCCTCACTCATAAACTGATGCCAGCTACCAGCTTCTGAACAGGTGCAAAAGTGTGTGTTTGTGCTTTCTAACATCGAGTCACTCTGATTAATGACTTTGATCCAGATTAACCTCGACCTCAAACCATATAGCGTCATTCAGGATTATGGCTACCCCTTTCCATTTTCTCTCTTCCTCTCCCTGTTGCTTTTTCTCTGTCTCTCGGTATCTCTTCTTCTCCATGCCACACAGCTCTCAGTTGAGTCCGGTGTGTCTACAGTTCATTGGAGAAATATAACAAGCCTAATGAGCATGTTGCAGCGTTTCAAGTTTAAAGGAACACTTGACCCAAAATATTAAAAAACAAACAAACAAAAAGTTATTCTCTCAATTGTTGTAGTGCAATCATTTCTCCATGATTTGGCAAAGTTTCCAGTCTGCAGGAAATAGTTCCCAACAAAACTCTTCACCCATGAGATTTTTAGATTATGCCGGGATAACAGTGTCATTGTTTAGGGGAAAGCTGTGGGTGTTGAGGTGTTTGCATGTACATTTTTGATGGTTTGAGCTCCACAAAACAATATCCATCCAGCCATATGGTACTGGGGTGCCAGGAGAGAGGGAATATCGCGGCAGACTGGAAACCTCACCAAATCACAGAGGACCCATCTGGCTGGATAGACTGTACTTGGGCCGTGTGTGAAAATATCTTTTTTTATAATTTGGATGAACTGTTCCTTTAAAGAATTTTGACCAGCTTTTCTAAGTTTGTAGTCTTTCCATCATACTAGTCCTCAGAAACCCCTGTCAACACTTTCACACATGACAAGACATACATAATTCCAGGTTTTATATCACTGGAAGCCTAAAGACAGTTCAGCACACAGTTCAACCCAGGAGACTGTCCCATGCTAAAAAAAAAAAAAAAGAAAAGAAAAGAAACAAACAAACAAATGGAGTCAGCTGCAGCAGCACGTTCCCAACCTGGAATTATCATAGTATTATCATCAGCATTAGTCTGGGGCTGCAAAATCATGGCATTTTTCATTTAGTGCATGATAGGTATTATATCACATGACGTGCTTAGCATGGTGGGTGGCCCTAGTGGGAACCCTGCCACCAACCACAATCATGTTAAAACCATGATTTTTTCCCCCTTCTTTTTCTGTTTTTCTTCCCCCTCACTCTTTCCATCTTTCTCCATCTTTTCCCATCCTTCTCTCACATAAAGGAAGGGCACTCTGGCCTACTTCTGCCTCTAGTCTCCTCTGTATCCCCGCACCCACCTCAGGGTTTAAATGGTATCTGCTGCTGCCATTCACCCAGACCGAGCAGAGCAGTCCACCAGGAGGAGGGAGGAGGGGGGCGGGGTCAAATTACTGTCGCTGGCGCTGAAATATCCTCAAGCCCTTTGGCTTGGTCTTTATGTAGCACACATGAATGCTCACTTAACACACTCACTCTGTTACACACACACACGCACACACACACTCTCTCTCTCTCCCTCTCCCTCCTTCTCTCTTTCTCTCTCTCCTTTTCACCCACATGCACATTCACACGCAATTTATGAGTTTCTCCTTCCCCTTGCTGAACTTTTCAAGAACAGCATGGAGCAGCTGTGTATATAATTGTATATAATATTGATAACACAAAACACACTCCCAGTAAGATAAACACCAACAATAGTCCTGCTCCCCTGTCTAGTCTACAGTACTATCCTTCGTCATCATAGTAAATTATGCATGACCACGCTGTAAATGTTTTAGAGACCTGGTGTCCAACCTCTGATAACCATGCCTTGTGCCTGTGTGTGTGTTTGTGTGTGTGTGTGTGTGTGTGTGTGTGGCAGCAGAATGATAAAAGACAGCAGAAAGAAGGAGATGCCGATGGGAAACATCTGGTCAACACTTACATAACAGAAAACAATAGGCTGTTTTCATAGCTGTGATTGCCCTTTGTGTGTGTGTGTGTGTGTGTGTGTGTGTGTGTGTGTGTGCATACCTGCATCCATGTATGTAATTACAGTCATACAAGCATATCTATGTGTGTGCAAATGAGACAAATGTTGAGAAAATAATAGATTAAAAAGGCAAAAAATCTCCAGTGAAGAGAATAGCAAAGAAGGAAAGGACAGAATGAAAAAAGAAGAGGAGGAAAAGATGAAGCGAGGTGTGGATTATTTTGTATCGGCTGACTTGATGCTGTCAAACTGGGAGCCATCAGACTGTGACACGCCTAATGGCCACATTGGGGTGGAGTAAACTCTGTGCACATGCACAGGTGCATGCATGTGAGCGATAGAGAAGGAGTGTGTATGGGTGTGTTTGCGCAGTTAACTGTTAGGGTGCTAGCTGTAATCTGTGTTAATCTGGATTAGACGCCTAAACGGATGCCTGTCAAACCTCTCTTCTTTTCCATTCATCTGTAGCCGCTGGTTATACAACAGTTCCAGAAAACAAACTCTGTGTGGGTGGATGTGTTGGTATGTTTCCATCCTGAGCTGTTTTCTGATTGTGCCTTCCTCCGCAGAGTCGACCTCGGAGCGGAGTACATGTCTGAGGTTTGAGGATATTGTTTTGACTCTTGAAAGATACCGCCGCATGCATCTAAATCAGGGGCGAGCGTGTGGGCAGGTTTTGGGGAAAATGGAATTGGGACACAGAGCGGTGTGTCTTTGCCCTGGCTTCAATCTAAATTGGTTCCCATTGGAGCAAAATGTTGGGGGAAGGGTGAACTGGGCAGCAGCAGGTTCCTCTACCAGGGACACAGTGAAACACAGTTGGGACTTCCAGTGCTGCTATGTCGCTTTGTCTTTTAGTGAGAGGGATTATATCAGTCTGTTTATACAGATATCCACACAATACTGTCTTTGTCTATAAGGAGTAGGGCTGGGAAAATACATCATTATTATATCAGTATTGTGATGTAAGACTACATATCATCTGCGAGTTTAGATATCGTAATATCATGTGACAAAAGTTTTGTCTTGTCCTGATTTTGAAGGTTGCATTACAGAAGAGGGATGCAATTTTCTGAACTTATTAGACTGTTGTAGCTGCTCGATTATTTGCCTCTGCCTGCTTGGTCTCCATATCCACATTATTAATGATTGATTATCTAAAATCTCTTGTGTAAATATTTTATGGAAACACCAATAGTCATCTCTAAAATATCATCATAATATCAGTGTCAAGATACTTGGTGAAAAATGTTTTGATACTTCTTTGTCCAGATTGCCCAGCCCCACTAAGGAGAGAGGACTGCCAAAATGAAGAATATTACTTTCATTTTTTGTGTCGTATAGACAAGGAATGGATAGGTTTAGTTAGCTGGCTGCACCACCCAAATCAAATCCAGTCATGATACAAATGTCTCCCTGAAAACAGCGCAATTGTATCTGATGTAACCCTGATCTGGATCTAATTTCCATGGCATAATGGGGTTTAAAATGATGCTTAAGTCTAGCATGAACAGTCTCCCCCCTCTCCTCATCTGCCTCCCTCTCCTCTGCCCTCTTTTCTTCCCCTCAGCCTTGCTATTCCTCAGCATTGTTATGTTGTATACGTAATTATTTTTTTTGGGTGTCAAGCCCTGTTGTCAAGAATGAAAGAGATGACAGAAGTAGGGCTGAAACTGACAGAAAATTGCTATTTGTATTCTTTATTCTTTATTGCAGACTAAATGTCCATATAAAATAACAACTCATACATAAAAAGGGAAAAAACAAAAAGATACAGACATGTACACTGTTGTTCCAGTGTTGTCTCAGTTTTCTAAAATGAAAACTTTGGGGGTTTTTGGCTCCTGGTCAGAGTAAAGAAGCAATTTGAAGACGTCACATTGAGGTTAGGGAACTTTTCATAGGCATTGTTGTTATTTTTAACATTTTATAGCCAAAAAAAGCCAAAAAAGAAAAATCTACAGAGTAGCCAACAGTGAAAATAACCATTAGTTGCAGCCCAAGACAGAAAATGTAATTTAGAGGTTTATCTTTATCCTACATTACATTACATCATTCCCGTCTGTCCCTGTCCTCTCCTCCCAGGCTGTAACAGGGAGGAGCTTTGGAGACAAGGACTTCCGCAGCGGATTGGAGAATGGCATCCTGTTGTGCGAGTAAGTCTGTGACATCACTTCCTCTCTGTCTGAGGTAGTGTTGACATAGATGGTGTTGAGATTCAGTAAATCTCCTCTCCTTCTGCCTTCAGGCTGCTGAGTGCCATTAAACCAGGGCTGGTCAAGAAGATCAACAGACTGCCCACTCCCATTGCAGGACTGGTAAGAAGAAACTTTAGTATACAGTAGGCATTGTAAATTAGCCTGTGCATCAAAGTGATAATAATCCCACTCACTGTGGACTGTCCCAGGACAACCTGACAGTGTTCCTGAGGGGATGCGAGGAGTTGGGCCTGAGGGGCTCCCAGCTGTTCGACCCAGGGGATTTGCAAGACACTTCAATACGAGCTAACCTCAAGTAAATATGCATGTGTGGGTTATTTTTTGTCCTGTTTGCAGGCACGTGTGTCCATTTTAATGAGGCATCACATGACATTAATACACAATCCCTTCTCTATTTCTCTGCCTCTCACCAGGGACTCAGACTGCAACAGAAAGCTAAAAAACGTAAGCAAGTCATGTGCCTTTGTTTTTCTGTCTTTCTCCTCGATTTCGGTGTGCCTAGTGTTTGTTCAAATTTAACAATGCCTCACCTCTGTGTGTCTCAGGTGCTGAACACAGTGTTCTGGCTGGGGAAGGCTGCGAGCGGCTGCACCTCCTACAGCGGGCCTACACTGAATCTCAAGGAATTTGAAGGGCTGCTTGCTCAAATGAGGATGGTGAGCAGGGCAGGGAGAGCAGGGGAGAGGAAAAAAAAAAAAACACACAGTCAGATAGTGAAATAGGTGGGGGGGGTTGGTGTGGTGGTTTGATTTGTGGGTTTCCTGTCTTTGTCGGGGTGCAGGGAAGATACAACAGGACACGGGAAAAACACATATCTGTTTTTGTAACATGAATCCTACTCTTGTCTCAGAGAGAGAGAAACAGGATACAAGTCAAGGGAACAGTGGTGTTTTTGCAGGTTTCAGCCCATTTAGCACAATTAACGTATCTTTTACAATACTACTGTCCGTTTTCTAAAGCTTGCTGAGGTTTTTTAGTTGTCTGAAAGTGTTTTTCCTACCTTCCATGCAGCCTTTTGTTTCAATTCATTTCTACTCATTTTACAAAAATCAACTTACGGAGACTTGAAACTTGCTTTGATATGATAGATAATCAACCCGAGTTCATTTCTCAGCCAGGCTTATTGGTTACCATTGTTTGGTAATGTTGTTGTATACCTGCATTAATATGACAAATGTAAACATATTTTGAAATGGGGGGATGTTCTGAAATCCAGAACTTGAAAACTGGCTGCCAAACAGCGTTGTTTCCTCATGCTTTTTAGTCAGAAGATCAAACCCAGCAGAAAAAATGATATGCAGCAAACATGGACATTGTGACAAGGGGGATGTAGACTTGGTTGCGACTTCCTTTGAAAAAAAAATCATATAAATTCACTGTTCCTCTGTGAGAATGTACATCTCTGCCATAAAATAATTCCCAAAGAAAGGACTGTTTTACAAACTAAGTTCAAGTAGCTGTGACCCCTAAACCTGGGTGAAAGTGACAGCCAGGGCAGTAGAGAAATTTTGGCCAGGTTTATTGTTATTTGATAATGTGTGCAGTGCAGTGAATGGGCAACAACTTGCAAAACCAAAGGCTCATATATGTTAACCTCTGTTATAAGGGTTACAAAAAACAAACATCAGTTATTTCTCTCTTTCCCTCTTTTCTTTTTGTTCATTTTTCTGTCCCTTTCTCTCCCAGTCCCTCTCTCCCTCCTAGTCTCACTCCCACTTTGTTTCCCATCTCTTTCATTGAGTGAGTTTATTCATGCATCATCACTACTTTTTTCAGCTGTCCATATTGTTGTTTGTTTGCTAATGTGCCTGTGTGTGTGTGTGTGTGTGTGTGTGTGTGTGCGCGCGTGTGTGTGTGTGTGTTTGAAGGAGAGTGAGGAAGGAGGAGACAGCACGCAGCAGCAGAGTGTGAGAGACAGCGGCTATGACTGCTGGGATTCAGAAAGGAGCGAATCTCTCTCTCCACCGAGACACACTCGCGACAACTCCCTGGACAGGTGAAACACACCTGGGAACACAAACACATGCTCACACTCTGTATGTCAGACCACTGATTAAGAGTTGACTGTTGACTTTTTCTACATTTCATAAAATAAAATAAAACAGTAATAGTTTTTTAAAATGTTTGTATTTGTTTTTTTCTGACAGTCTGGACTCCTTTGGCTCCCGCTCCCAGCACAGTCCATCTCCTGATGTGGTGAACCGAAGCAACGTCGATGGTCAGTCCTGACAGCTGTATATATATCTGCTGAAACAATCGTGTGATTAATCAATTGGTCAATCAACAGAAAATGTATTCATTGTTATTTCAATAAATAATTAATAGTTTTAATAAGAAACTGAGATATCACGTTGGGCTCGGTAACTTGAGACTGGCATGTATAACAATTTTTGGCATTTTATAGACAAAATGATCAGCTGATTAAATGAATAAATGTTAATTGACAATGACAGTAATCATTATTTGCAGCCCTAATTGATAGCAATAATTCAAAATTCCTAGTTTCTACCCGTGGTTTCTCCTCCTCAAATGGTTTGACCTCTTTTTTCTAGCATGCTAGGATTTTAACCTTGGGGTGTCATGGCTAGTCAGACCGGCTGTGGACAACAGCTGAATGTCTCAGCATGTGTGAATGTGTGTGGGGTTTTTGTGAGTGTGTGTGTGTGGGTTTGCATCTGTGTGAGTATGTGCGTGTTCCAAATGCAGCAGCTGTCTGCTTCAGTAGCGATCCCCGGAGATTTGGGCCTGAGAAATTCTAACTGAAGTCAACATCCTGCTTGTCTCATGTGTGTGTGCGTGTGTGTGTGCGTGTGTGTGTGTGTGGCAGGCGTGAAAGGGTATGGAGTTCACAGGCATCCTGTTTGTGTCCTATATGTTGACAGTAGCGTAGGGATGCAGCAGGGTGACAAGAAAAGCGCAATTCCAGGTCCAGGAATAGCCACATTTCCAACATTCCCAACGAGCCACAGAGACATGCACTGCCTTGCCTCTATATAGCATTTATTTATGGTGCAAAAACTGACACAAAGATGTCCCCCAGTGTCGTGATGTTTTCTCCTCTCCCACTCATTTCTTACCCCTTTCCCCCATGCTACTCTGTCACCCATGCTTGTGCTCCAAATCTGTCCGTTCTTCAGGGCGAGGCAGCGACTCGGAGGCCGATGGCCCTAATAGGAAGCCAGATGTGCGGAAGGACGACATGTTGGCGAGGCGGACTGCCAGCACTGAATCAAGGAGCTCCATTCCCTTCAACCAGTTTCTTCCCAACCGAACCAATGCCAGCTCCTACATCCCCACTCCACGACGTAAACCGCGTGCAGAGGATGGTGAGCAGCGGAGGTAATGACTAACTCTAAATAAATCATTCTGAAGCAAAATATTTTATTTGCACTTAATAAGAGTAAATTACATAAGTGCATAAAGAGTAAATTATGCAATTCTGCATACGGATCAAAAGAGGTGAACACACATACACACACACACACACACACACATACACACAAATTGTCCCCCCTTAACCTCTCCCTGCCATTACACACCATTCCCCAGTCACCCTCATGCCACCCAAGAGCAAAAGGAGGCCAAAAGGCCTGGGCAGCGCTGCAGGCCCCTCAAAACTGTCACCTGGGCCCCCGAGGACACTGTTAAGGAGGGGGAGGAGGAGCCAAAACAGGAAGAGCTGACTCAGGAGGTGCTGGAACAGAGGAGGCTGCAAAAGCTGCAGAAGGCAGGGATTAAGGTTCTGCCTGCTGCTGTTCGCTACAACAGGTCAGGGAGGAGGGGCATGAGAGCTGCTGCTGCTGCTGCTGTGGTGCATCAGTGCTGAGCATGGTCACTAACTGTGGTTTGTTCTGGACAGTTAGAGTGGCTTGACTTTTTGTGGTATCTGGCTGGAGGGTACTGGTTAGTTTCTGCTGGGTTTTGTGTGTCAGCATAATCATCGCCTCTGGAGAAATTACCAACTTCTTGTGCAGTGTTGGCTTGTTATTTATGGAAGGCCCTGTTTTGAATGGCATTTGTTTCTAAAATTATATTTGAAGTTGCAGTTGCTACTTGTCTCAGATTCCTTTGGAGCTGGTGCGTTAAAAAGTCTTTATTGAACTGAAACACACAGTGATGCATCTGTCTGTGAACTACCGGTGACTAATCAACGTGACTTTCCTAATCGTGCCTGTGAGTGAATGTCAAGTCAGAGCCTTTTTGCACGTCACTACCTTCGCTCAGAATACAGCATGGTGGGTGTTCAAACGTCTCTGAAATTATCTTGCCATGCCGTTCCGTCTTCAACCACAGCCCGCCTGCACAGGAGGAACATGAAGTTAGGTCACCATCGCCGAGCATCATCCTTCGCTGCGACAACGAGTTCTTGACCTCTCCGAAAGCTGCGTGGGATTCCTCCTCTGATGGGGAGGGAGAGGGAGAGCTCAGGAAAGTCCCAGATGTTCGTAAAGACGACTTGGCATCCAGGAGGGCCGCACGGGGCCCCACGACTCCCAGGGTGCACCAGTTCGTGCCGCCTCCTGTATGTAGTAGCAAAGACAGAGAGCGCTGGGAGGGCATTAGACGGGCTTCACAGCAGGCGCTGCAGGAGAAGGAGATCAGGTTAGCTGCACATGCATGTGTGTTCTTGTGTGAATTTGCCATTTTTTCTTCCATTTCCACTAACTTTCTGCTAATTATTCTTTCCTGTTTTCCTGCTTTCTCTTTCTTTGGGTGTTGTGGTGACGGCCATGTGTGTCTCTGGGTTTGATGTGTGTGTGTGGGTGGGTGTTTTCTATTTTTGACGTGTGATGTGCTGTGTGGTGGCTTCGTATTCGGTCTGTGATTGAACAGTGACAGGGAGACAGTCTCTGACATCATCACACGCAGAGATAACCCCTTCCTAAACTCCGCCTCTCAACATGAGGAAGAGGAGGAGGAGAAGGAAGAGGGACAAGAGGAAAGAGTTAAAGCGGTGCCCAATAAGCAGAAGGATGACCTGGCTCATAGGCGGGTTCATAGCAGGCCACTCCCTCAGAGGGAGGGGCCAGTAAGCTTTGTCTCTGCCTCCATGAGCCAGGCAGATATGCAGAAGTGGGAGAGACTGAGGATGACTGAACCCAGGTGCTCAACACACACTCTGCCTCTTTCTCTCTCTCACACACACACACACACACACACACACACACACACAATCCACTGCTAGTGTATGTCAAGTGTGTGAGTGACTGTTTGTATCAAACCTGAGAAGTGAATGTATGTGCTTCTAATTTTGCCACTAGTTTTGACCAGATTAGACCATTACAGACAGATCAAAGTAATCAATCTATCTCTGTCCTAAACAAACTCGGATGACATATTCAATAGGGCTTGGAAAAATACTGATTTTCAAATTAATGGCAATCTACATTTAACAATTTGATATTGATTCTTAAAAGGTGCACAACTTAGGACTGAGGACCATATAGACTCACCTAACAAAAACAGAATCAGCACATAATTTATCAGTGAATCAAGCTCACGATGAGACACATGTAGATTCAGCCATCAAATATTCCTTGTTTTTTGTCAGCAGGGTCTCAAGGTTCCTCACTTTTTTCCAGTTTTGCATAGGAGAGAACAGAATCGTATAGAATACAAAGCCTTTATTGTGATTTTATTGCAAATACAATGAAATTAGGAGTACTACTCTTGGTTGGTGGATAAAAAAGCAAAATCAAAAACATTGTACCACAGAGCCTCACACCACCACACAAATCCTTATATAGACATATAAATAGACATATAAATAAATAAATATATATAAAACAGAAATATGTGTCAATAAAGTGCCTTTAAAATTCCAAGATCGATCCTGATCAATCTTAATCTATACCTTTTTTTCAGTGGATGTGTGAAAATTTTTGCTAGATGTTATTTGTAGCACGCCTCCCATCCTGCAGATGTCATCAGCTGAACTACCAGCCAACGGATACTCAGACGACCAAATTTACATGTTTTGAACAAATTAATGAACAATGGTGGGTGCGTTGCCCCTGAAACCAACATAAATTTTTAAATTTAAAAACTATAATGGCAAAAAAAACAGCAAATTTATATGTAAGCCGCAAAATTAAGTATTATATCTGAAATATCCTTACAGGAACTTGTTTGAAATGGAATTGATCGTAAAGTTTATCATCTAAGTTTCAGTATTAGTTTAGTGTCTGTTTAGCCTGTAGTTCCTTGTATTTTTTTCTGTAAATATCCTTGCTTATCCATGTACTTAGCTCCCCCTTTTTCCTTCCTCTCTGTCCCTCCCTGTGTCCTCTGGTTGTTAATTCTCCTCATTATTGTGCTCTTCAGTCCTCTCTGACAGGCACTGAAACAGACTAGGGAACTGGCAAGTGTGTGTGTATGCGTCTGAGGATGAGTGTGTGTGTGTGAGTGTGTGATTGTGTGTGACCAAATGAGAGAAAAGTGTTGGCTGTGAACACTGGCTTGGCTTTGTTTGTCCTCTCTGTGCTGATGTCATTAGATGGGATAAAGAGTTTTTGTGTTCCCATAGCAGCAGCAGTTACCAGGAAAATGTGGCCACCTTCAGTATTTTATCGAAGAGACAAAAAAGCTTGGCGTATGTATGTGTGATCGCATGTGTGCGTCAAGGTGATTCCACCTCTCTTTCCATTCTCCCTTTCTGATTCATCGTTTGTACCTCATCCATCCATTCCAGTCCTCTGCCTCTCGAGTTGCTCATGGTTTCTTCTCCACTCTGTTTCTTTTCCTCATATATCCCTCTCCTTCTTGGTCGGCTGTTGGTGTGTGTGTGATTGTGTGTGTGTGTGTGTGTGTGTGTGTGTGTGTGTGTGTGTGTGTGAGAGCTTGTATCTACAGTGAGCCTAGCCCAGCCCCTGTGTGTCAGGCGTGTCTGGAGAAAAATTATGGAAGCCCTTTCACCGGCACAGCAAAGGTCGGACGTGGTCATAGCAAAGTTGTGACCTTTGGGGGTGTGACTGAGATCGAGCAGCCAATAAACACAGTCACGTCAAGGGAAGAGGAGGAGAAAGAGTTGCTAAGGCGACTCCTTGCCAAAGCCACTGTTGCCATGCCTACCATTGGCCTGGGCTCCCAGCTTTCTGAGCTGGGACACAGGTATGGACGAGGTCTGAGCCAAGACAACTTAGACGCTGGCTAGAATTCAAAGTGGCCCACATATAAAACATCAGGGACAATACTGGGGTTTAATTAGGTCCTTTTGGCTGTAATGCATTACTGAGTTAATGCTCTTTCCTGCCAATGCTTCATAAAGATTTTTTTCAGGATTATTTTTACTTCATACTGCATTTGCTTGAATTAGTAAATTAGGTAGTTTGGCTGCACTTCTCTGCATTGTCCATACAGACACAAATGCACCATCTGTTTACTGCTGATACATGTTTCCAAAATTATGGGAATTAATAGATAGAGGATGTCGGACAACCGTAAGTAACTGGGTGTAAATCTCATCAGGCCTATGGGACAGATGGCCCATGAGTGCTGCATGTTTCTTCTCTAACACAGGTTGGTTGCATCAAGCACTCTCATTTATTGCTGACATACTCCCCTTGACAGATCTCATAGCACACACTCTTTTAAAATCAACAGTAATCCTGGTGACCTCTCCTGAACTGCTTCTCTGCATGCTCCTGCCTGCATTCACGTCAATATTTGTGAGCTTGGGGTTTACAGGTGGCCTGGGATTATCACACTCTTGTTTCCATGACTACAGCTGTTTGTGGTGCCCTCACAGCCAGGTAGATGGTGTTGGCCCCATGCAAACTTCACCCCCCACCGCTGACCTTCCGCCTTGGACCCCTGAAGTCCCTCCCACTCCTGCTGAGCTGGACGCACGTCTAGCTCAGTATGAAAGGAGAGCAGAGGAAGAAGATGAGGACGAAGAGGAAAGGATCCCCGATCTTGAAAAAGATGATATGATGGCTCGGAGGACAGGAGTTTTCCACAAACAAAGCGCTGCCTTACCAGCATACAACCGTTTCCTCCCTCTGCCGGCCTCCAAAAGGGTGGAGGTTGCTACTGACGCCTCGCCGCGCAACAAGAAGGAAGTGCAGGCAGACAGGAACAAGAAACTTAACGTCAGGTGGGCTGAGACTTGTGTCAAGTGTTGGACCGTATCTAACAGTGTGTGGAGGACTAACTAACTGGCTTGGTGTGTCTCAGAAAGATCTTCTAGCTTGATGATTACAGTTATCTCTCTTAGAGCCGAGCAACAGCAACCTGGGGTTCCTGTGGAACCACATCTGCCACAACCCGACACGACGGTGATTCGGGCTACCACTCAGAGCAAACGTGACTATAAGGACGATGAAGATGATGAATATGATGAAAATGAGCCCTTGCCTGACCTGGAGAAGGATGATATGATGGCTAGGAGGACTGGATTTTTTCAAAAATCCAGTGTGGGTGGAGCGAACCAGTCGTTTAACCAATTCCTGCCAGTCCCTGGTTCAGTCAAAAATAAAAACACTCCACTCTCTGGAGGGAGCCAAAAATGCAGCAAACGTAAAGTCACAGAAACACTGAGTGAAAGGTATTTACCATGGGCATGTGGACTGTATGAAAAATATTCTCTTAATGTCTGGATTCGATTTTAGGATAGCATGCATCAGCTAATTCCAGTTAACTCGTGTCATTTTGTTGATAAAGATTGTTTTCTCATGTTCAGAAATCATGTAACGTGTAACACTAACATTAAAGCGTGGTTGTGGATGAGTTAGCGTTGATACTGACTGGATGGTGTCATTAGATTGGTTCTGTTCCAGCATGTCTGAGTGCTTGCAGCCGTGTGGTTCTTGCATTGCTTGTATATCATCGATCTGGTCAGCTTTGATTTGCTGCTGTGGTCACATTTCTACAGCTCTGTGTCCCATATGGCTTAGCTCAGAATTTGCCTGGCGTGGATTAATCTTGTGCTTCTCGGTCGGGTCTAACCTTGATTAGTTTGATACGTCTTTCGTGATTGGGTTTAGGTTTGATTTAACGTGGTTTGGTTTGCTGTTGTCTTTGAATTCAAGATGCGTTTCATGGTAACCTGTTCGGTGACACTGGCTTGCTCTTCCAGCAGCATTGTAACTGAGGCAGCAGCACCTCAGGCTCTGCCCTCCAAAGCCACAACCACCAAGTGTTCTGAGGCGAGGGAGAGGCAAGAGGAAAAGGAGGAAAAGCAGGAGGAGGAGGAGGAGGAGGAGGAGAAGAAGGGGAAGCAAGAAGGAGCCAAAACGCTCCCTAACTCCTCTGTCCCAGAGGTGTGTGAAGCCCTCTCTTCTCCATCCCTCACGCCTCCGCCCAGCCCTCCTGCTGCCCAGCCTTGTAGTGTGGAAACAGAGAGGGAAAAACCGAGTGTGGAGAAGGCTAAGAGGATGATTGAGGAGCGGGTTGAAGAAAGGAGAGGGTTTGGGGGTGAGCGGCCGCAGAGAAGACCCCTCTGGCTGGAGGACGATGACCTTCCCCCGATGATGTGAGATGACCCATGAACTCCTACTGCATGCATCTTCTTCACTTCCCTTTTCAGATCATATTGATATGATGGTAGCTGTACCAAACATCCAGCCCACACTGCCCACTTGTGTAAGATCTGCAAATGGAAGTGAGCAAGAGCCAAATGATGACTGACTGCTAACTTTGTTCTGCAATTATGGCAACTGTTCTCCTTGAGGTGTGAAGTATGAAGCTCCTAGCACTGGTGCACATCACCCACTCTGCCCTGCCATTCACTTTATTCTGTCATTGTTATTTTTAGGATGAGTCGACGAGTTGCTTTTTTGTCTGAGGACACTGAGTAAGTCTCTTGGCATGAACCTGGATCAGATTTTGCTTGACAAAAAGATAGCACAGCTGCATGGCTGACTTATCATCCAGATGCAATACGCATGTACAAAAGTTCCCTTTAGGTTGCCTAGGCTGCATGGTCAAGTCACAGCACATTGCTTAAAACGTAGTGCTCTATTTTCATTCCTTACTTTGCAGTTTTATCTCTAATGCCATGCTTTTTTTTGTTGTTTATTGGTAGTCCATCATCAAAATGCACACCAATATCCCAAATACCCAGTATCTAGTTGTAGTGTCCTCTTTCCCATTTTTCAGAGCCAAATTTAACAGCTTGTAAGTTGGGGCAAGGGGGCAAGGGCAAGTTTTTAAGTTATCACTGTCTTTTTTCTGTCTTCTGTCTAGGAGTGTGAGTATGGGTGACATGCATAACGAAGAGGAGGTGGGGCATATGCCGCCACTAAGCCAATCACGCTTCGAGCGAATGCACGAGCATTACAACAACTGTCAAGACGAGGACCAGTGGCAAGACGTAAGAGACAAACACAACAGTAAAGAAAGTAGAATGAGCGAGCCTGTGTGTTACTATGTAAATGACATGAAATCCACATTTACAAATATTTAGACGTAAAAAAGCAGCACATACTCACATGACAGTAATATCCTGAATAAGCAGTGCCATCATTTGACAATGCGAACCTGTGACAGGATTTGGCTCGCTGGAAGAGTCGCCGCCGCTGCGCATCACACGAGCTCATCAAGAAAGAGGAGGAGAGGAAGAGGATGGAGAAAAGGCTGAAGGAGGAGGGAAGTGACACCAACAAGAGGAAGAGCATCAAGACCTACAAGGAAATTGTGGAGGAGAAGTAAGGACAGCTGGCAAGGATGAAACTGAGAGAGGAAGGCTTTTTAATGTTGCATTTAGTCCTGAACATTTTTATTTCAAGGCTAACTGGGATTTCAAAAAACTGATGCATTCTGAAATGGGCTACCCTCATTTTAGCACAAAATCAGCCTTCTTCAAGGGCAACTTGTAATGTAGAGTTAAAGATAACCTTGTACATTATTTATGTACACTATGAAAAGAACTAGATAGAGGTCAGTGGAAAAAAAGAGGACATAGGGGAAAAGAGACTGAGGCCACATCCCCATGGCATTTTTTGTGTGAGTGTGAACAGTGAAAATGGTGCAATTTGATAATCCTGATGTCACTGCCACCACTGTGCATCTTTGCACATGCTCAAATCAAAGATGCTGCCCTCAAACAGCTGAAACTTTTTACATTCTCTCTCATTATATAAAAAAAAATGTATTCACTTGGTTGTCTGTCCATATGAACAATTCATCCTTAATTTTGTCATCTGACATAATTTTCTGCAGTTTTGGACATATTGGGGCTTTTTAAAATGTATTTTTACTTGTATTAATGTCAACAAATGACTCCTGTCACTCAGCTTCTTTGCACATGCTCACATAGCAGAGATAGGTGCATTTTCTGAGTTCTTGAGAGTTGTATTTTAAAATATCTGTAGCTGTGTAGATGTGGCCTGAGTCTTAGGAGGGAAATCACTTAATTTTTCTTGTTGCCTTCTTCGCCCACGCCCAACTTCATTGCCAGCAATTTGCCTCCTCTGCATCTTTTTTCTAACATGACACCTCTTTTCTAGGGAGCGTAGGGAGGCAGAGTTGTGTGAAGCGTACAGGAAGGCAGAGACTCCAGAGGAAGCAGCCATGGTTTTACAGCGCTACGCTCTTCGCTTCACCATCAGTGACGCAACCTTGGACAGCCTGAAACTGCCTAGATCCACCCCCAAACCCAAAGTGGAGCAAACTCAGGTGCTCCAAGAGCACAAACCCACTCAATCCACTGTTGACTCTGAGACCTCAGACCTTCTGCACAAACCAGAACCAACCATCACAATGGACCAGCAGCACAAACCTGAAGAGATCGGTGGAAATGCACAAGAGAGATCAGCTTCCTTTTCCTCCAGCACCCCAGCACTTAACAATCCCCCTGACACCACCATCACACACTCACAACACACACCACCTCAATACCAAGAACCCAATGAACCTCAAACCCAACACAAAGAGTCTCCAACTACAAACCAACCACCGCTTTCAAAAGATACACCCCCTCAAGCCAAAGAAGCACCGCCTCAAACTGCACAAACACCGCCTCACTCTGTGGAGCCTGTGCACACACAGCCCTGCACCACTGCACCCTCCAGACCCGTCCCGCTGCTCACAGCCAAGCCCTACTGTCAGCCCAGGAACACACACTCGGGACACAAATCTGTCAAGGTGAGGGCTTGACATTAAAGGAATAGTTCAGCCAAAATACAGCAAAAGATATTTTCTCACTTACTCATAGTGCAGTCGGTCCATCCAGATAGTTTGTGTGTGATTTGGTGACCTCGGTGAAATGGAGCTGAATGGGTATCTTTTTTTTGTGAAGCTCAAACTGCCAAAAGTTTACCTGTGAAATATGCAACAGCAATACACCACAGCAAAACAATGACACAGATACCCAACATTATCAGTGCTGTAGGTTATGTCAGCTATCTTTGTCATTGTTTTTGGAAGGAGATATTGCTGTTGAGTTTTTCACATGTAAATTTTTGAGATTCGAGCTCCACAAATGAATACCCATCCAGCCTCACTGTTTTCAATTGCCGGGAGACAGAGGAGATTGCAGCACACTGGAAACCTCGCCAGATCACACAGAAACTATCTGGATCGATCAACTGCACGGGGTAAATGAGAAAATACCTTTTTTTTGGGGTGAACTACTCCTTTAACACACAGTGTCCAGTTATCATGTGCCACTTCTTTGTCTGAGCCTTGAAGTTGAAAGCTGACTTTGTTTTGTTTTGGTGTGTCCCACTCAGCTGGATGGGCTGGTGCGTGTTAACGGGGAGGTGACAGAGGAGACGCCCGTGTCCCCATGTCCCTCTTCTCCTCTGCGCCTCCCAGAGGGCGACATAGATGCTCCCTCTGAGCTGCTAACGACAACAAGTCAGACAACAGCGGAGCAGTCACCACGCCCGCACACGGAGAAAGGGACCGCATCGTCAGGCTCGGCCATCAGCTCCCTGATCGGAGGCCGAAACTGCATCATCACAACAACGATTGTGACAGAGCTCACGCAGACTCACGTGGAGCCACTCCCCTTGGAGATCCATAGCAACGGACAGGTAACATTACAAGCGACGTTTTAAAGCTTCAATAATCAAAATTTCCAAGGGCTGATTTAAGTGAGGGCCATTTTGATTCAACTGACTCAAAAAAAAAGAAAAAAAAAATTGGAATAAATAAATAATTTGATGGTTGAGTCAGTTTGTTGATAAATGGTTTTTGTTAGCTGAGTCTAAATGGTCCTTATTTTTGCAATTTCAGGAACAAAAAGGTTTTCACAGAAATGGCCCATTCACAGTCTGTGTTCGTTGTAGGCCATTAAAAATTAAGATGTTTTTGCTTACATATACTCTTAGTGGCCACATTGTTAGGTCCACCTGCACAAACATACATCCAACACAACTGTTCTACTATAAACTTTACTTTTCTGATGCCTATAATGCTCAGGTTTTCTTTTTGTCACAGTAATAGAGGTGTTCATTCAATTCTATGTTTGGCATTGAGCTCATAGTTAGTGCTGCTGTTGTACTGGACTGCATTTTATTGAGAGGTGTTTCCACTATTCTGTCCCCCCTCATGTATATAAATAGGGAGGACAAAAAATTAGAAACACCTCCCAATATAATGTAGTCCAGTACAAGACCTCTGCAAAGTACAATCTCAATAATAAACACAGAATTAAATTAACACATTATCCACAATATCAACAAAAAATGAATATTATATTATTATATATAATATAATATATTAAATTATAAAAGGTAGAATTTCTGGCAGAGCTGTTGCACTGAACTGCATTAGACTGTACAGGTGGACCTTATAAAGTGGCAGCTGAGTGTATATGCCTGTTTATTGTTACTTGGTTATTTGATTTCTGTAACCATTTTCAAGTTGAAGCAGTTGTTGAGTTAAAAGCAAGCTAAATACTTGGCCTCAGACAACCTCAGTCTCAGTTACTGTACCCCAGCGCTGAAATCTTCTGCTAAATCCATCGAGTGTGCTGCTTTTGCAAAAGAGAGGAGTCAGAGTCCTGCTAACTAGTGAGGTGTTTAGCTTGTTTAGCTTAGCAACGTGTTAGCAAACAACCATTTTGACTTAAAAAGAAAAAAGTTTGAAAATGTCTATATATAGTAACCAGCAGCAACAGAGAGAGATATAGGTAAGAAGGTATAATGTGGAAAAAGCCTGTAATAAACAGAGACTGTGCAGGAGACAATAATGTTAAATCCTGTTCTCATTTCTCATAGTTTAGTTTAATTGATTAGTTTACCTGACAGGGACTATGCACAACACAACAGCTGAGCCACAGTAAGCTAATTAGCTCATTTGCATCTGGAGCCCATTACAACATTAAAACAACAACTTTACAAAAAGGCATGTCACATATAAAACTCTTTCATACAAAAATATGCACAACACAATGCTCCCTGTCTTAGTAACAGTAACAAGAGACAAATATGCTGAGGCACTGCTGAGTTCACTCATGAGGTCTAATGCAGCTTTAAATGTTTGGTAAAAATGTGTAAATAAATGCAAAAGAATCTATTTGTTATTGTATTCACTGAGCTGATTATTCAACTTCCAGGTCAATGGCACCTTGGGGTTGTTAAGGAGCCCAGCGGAGGAGACAGAGGCTGTGACAGTGACATCGCCCAACAACATCCTGGCGTATTCTCCCACCGTCACAGGTAACTTTACTCTGAATACCTCTCTTTTCAATTTGTTCCCTGATATCTGCATTTTGTCCATATAAATGTTCAGATGTGACTTTGATCTTTGTTTATGTGTGTCCATCTGTGTCCTATCTTTACAGAGGGCCTTGAGGAGAGCAATGTGACTGTAAGTGCAGATACAACATGTTTTTTCCTACACTGGGATGTTCTCCTTCACTCCACATTTGACCCTGTCCTGTTCCTTCCCGTCTTGTAGCTGTAAACACTGTAGTCGACTTGTCCTCTCACCTTTCCCTTCTCTCTGTCCCTTTGCTGCGTATACCTGTGTGTTTGGTTGTTTGTTGGGTCGGGGTTAGATTGAGACCCCCATGTTGAACTTGGCTAAGCGTGTTAATCACTGGGTCTGGGACCCCAATGAAGAGCGTAAACGGCAGGAGAGGTGGCAGCAGGAGCAAGAGCGCCTCCTACAGGTACACTGGTGGATTGGTTTGGAAATGTGTGGCTCCTTGTGTGCAGTGGTGGACAAAGTACACAACCCCATTACTTGAGTCAAAGTACATTTCAGTCAAATTTTTTACTTGAGTTAAAGTACTTTAAAAAAGTACTTTAGCATTCAAAAGTACGTTTTCTTTTCACAATCAGTGTAATGCTGTATTGTGAGTTGCATTTTACCTTGAAAGCGGATGTCTTGCTTGTGCTTGTGTCATAGAGCTGGATGACGCATTTCTACTTTTCTTAGATAAGAGTGAAAAATTCAGCTGACTTCAAAATTGTGCTTAAAAGTAACAAACACCTTCATAGAAATGTTGTGGTGTCAGAAGTACAATATTTGTCTTGGAAATGTAGTGGGCTAAAGGTTTACAGAAAAAAAACAACCATATACTCAAGTTAAGTACAGATACTCAAAAAATGCACTCAAGTACAGTACTCAAGTAAATTTACTTTGCTACTGTCCACCACTGTTTGTATGTTAAAGTCACAGTAAAATGAGAAATTACTTTTCCAGCATGTTAGCCAGTTTTCCACACTATAATATATACCTCTTGAACAAGAATTTCCACAAAAATGCATAAGAGATTTATTTTCTTGTATTTTTGCATCAAAATCCCATTTCTTTTACTTCTTGGAAAACAGAGTCTCTTTAACAGTGACCTCATGCTTCCCCAGTAGTCAGACATCCAAATTTAAACCAGATTATTGAACATTTCTTCCCCTCTGCCTGTCCCATCAGATAAATCAGCCTCTCTCCTCCTAGCAGATGTTCTGTTGTTTTTCACATTTTTGAATGATCCCTCTCTCTGCTTTCTATTCCATTCAGATATCCTGTTTCATCAGAAAATATGTCAAATAACGAAAACTTCCAAATGACATTTCATTGTGACTTTTCATCAAAAAGACGACGCAGGCTATCTGTTGGATATCAGTCTGTGTGTGTGTGTGTGTGTGTGTGTGTGTGTGTGTGTTTGTGTGTGCCTGTTCGTGCCCATGTCTGTGGGAATATTTAACATATTTGTCTCTGTAGGAGCAATACCAGAGAGAGCAAGAGAAGCTGAAGGAGGAGTGGGAAAGAGCACAGATAG
Organism: Myripristis murdjan; assembly: GCF_902150065.1. Classification (NCBI taxonomy): domain Eukaryota; kingdom Metazoa; phylum Chordata; class Actinopteri; order Holocentriformes; family Holocentridae; genus Myripristis; species Myripristis murdjan. The sequence goes on from NC_043980.1 coordinate 22,296,927, forward strand.
AAGTGGAAGAGGAGGAGAGAAGACATAATGAAGAGGTGCACCCGCTCACCCACCCACCCACACACACACACACACACACACATACACACATACACAGCCTTGAAGACAAAACACATTATTTACCAGTTGGTGTTTGTGCGTGTGTCAATGTGTGTCCTCCAGGAGAGACGGATTCTGGAGGAGACTGCGACCCCCCTCAACCCTTCAGGCTTGTCCAATCAGAAAGGGATGATGTCACCACCTGAGCAGAACCACAAGGCAGAAAAAGGAAATGTTTCCACGCAGCAGAACGGCCAGAAAGTCTCCACGGGGAGCGAGGATCAGCACGCCTCCAAGCTGCATTTCTTTCAGGGTGAGATGCAGCTGCTAATAACACATGCACATATAGTGCAGGCGGTGTGCACTCACACTCAGTTAAATAATTCAGAGTTTCTCTCAGAGCCACTTGTTCCTGTAGGTGGAGTGTTTCTGCAGTAAAGTCTGACTTCATGATGTGTTTGTGTAGATTCATCATGTGATGGTGAGCCCTCAAAAAAACAGGAGCTGTGGAAGACGGCCTCTCTGGACCGCAACTCTCCGCTCACTCAGTCCAGCTCTGTTAAAAGGTAAGCGCTGATGTTTAATGTGCGTCTGACTCCTCCTGTGCAGCTGCACAGACACACAAAAAAACAAGACAAGTGTGTGCTGATTGTGTTTCTGCTGTTTTAATTGAATTGACTGCAGTGAAGAAGAGCAAAAGTGCTTCATGAATGTTTTGGTGCCTTAATGGCACTTGTCTAGAGTGGATGATATAGTGAATGATAACGGATCATTCCGCCACAGAGATGAAAAATTTGCTTGCGTCATGTTGTTAATGATAAAGCATGCACATAATTTGATTTCTGAGAAAGTCTAGTGAAGATTAATTCAATAAAAATGCCATTTGGAGCTTTGGAGCTGAGACAAGCTGCTCTCCAGCACTTTTAATCTTCACTATACTTTTTAGTCACTTTGGATTTCGACTTTTCTGTTCTAGGGAAACATGTATGTTCTCTGAAAGTTATTAGAAAAACTGACCCTGTATTTCTTTAATTTTCTCTCATGGAGTCTTTCGGTGTTCGTTGAATACCTCCTTTGCTTTGTCTGGTTTTGTGACCGTAGGTCTGGATCACACGACACTGTCATAGGATCAGAGCAGTCCTCTTCATCATCACCTCAGCCTTCCTCTCCAAGCAGGTATGGAAACACTCACGCACACTCACTCTCTCTCTCTCTCACACACACACACACACACACACACACACACACACACAAACACACAGCTAATTAAACCACACTGTTTTCAGGTGTAAATGTAGTAAATCATGACCGGTATAAGCAAGCAAAAAATGCATTTTTTCCCCTCATATGTACGTGTGTGTGTGTGTGTGTGTGTGTGTGTGTGTGTGTGTGTCTGTGTGTCTGTGTGTGTGTAGATGTGTTAGTGGGAAGAGACTGTGTTCTGGTTGTTCTCAACCACTTGGAAAAGGAGCTGCCATGATTATTGACACACTGGGGCTGTTTTTCCACCTACAATGTTTCAAGGTAGTATTTACTACTGCTACACACACACACACACACACACACACACACACAGAAACAGGAACATGTTCTTTTTTTAATAATATGGTAATCAGAATGAGGCTGCTGAAAGGTGTTGCAAGATGTTTTGGAGTCATAGCTCAGGCACCTAAAAGTTAAACCCTGTGTTCTCCAATGTCTTGCAGAAAGGCTTTTTATATATTTAAATATTCCTGCTCGATGCAATAGTGCCTGAAGTTTATCTCCCCGCTTGTTGAATAGCTATGTTGTCCTTTTTAGTTGATATCTGTGATGTTAATTCTGGATAGTCAGACTTGGCTAGTAAATGTTTAAACAGATTGGCATGGCAGTGCCAATGCACCAGTAATCATAATAAAGAATAAAAAAACTAATAAAAATAATCAAACAATGGTATTGCAGATTTTATGTATAATATGTACATATAATAATATGTATCTGTGTGTGGATGTCTCTGTCAGTGTGGAGTGTGTGATGGGCAGCTGGGTGACACCACTGCAGGGACTGATGTCAGGATTCGTAACGGACTGCTGAGCTGTAATGAGTGCTACATCGCATCGCGTGGTGAGGACATGCATGCATGGAAACACACACGTATAGATAATAGACATACACATACACACACACTACATTTGTTTCCCAACTCCTAATCAATGAGTGCAACCTGAGCTTGCCACACTTCACGTCTAACCTGTGGACACCTGCTGTGTTTTTATGCCCTCACATTTGCAGCTCTGTGTCATCAGATTCCATTGAAAATTAATGATTGCCTGTTACTTTTAAGCCTGAAATCTGAATGTGTCAGTACCCTAATCTACACCTAACTCTAATGTTAACCTTAATTGAAATCCTAACACTAAATTAACCCACTGAAGATCTAAGAAGTGGCTAAACTGACTGGTTTTCAGTTTGCAAATAATATCAAATTGTACAATGAATAACAATTATATAGGACGTAGCAAACACAGAAACTCAAGTACAACTACAAACACACACACACACACACACACACACATACTCCATCCACCCTCATTGTGAGTCATTACAACAGGTCACTGTACAAATTTTACAACATGTCATGTTTATATTTGCAGGTGGAGGGCAGCCCACCACGCTATGATAGGCTGTACTTGTACTGGAAGCCCCGTGGTCACCATGGTGACCAGACGGAGCATACTCTGGAATCTTGAATCACTCCGACATTCTGGAATTTCTCTGGAACTCTTCTGGAATCATTTTGAAGCTTTGGAAAGGCTTTGGGATCTTCGGTTTTCCCGTCTGGAAATGCACAGCCAGCCTGTGGGACGTTGCCGAAAGTGAAACGGGGCTTTGGGACACAACGTGTGGACAAACATGACGTGCTTGCACATGCAGTTTAAACATACACCCGCACATCTCTTTCAAATACTTGTAGCATGGACTTAATCTGGAATCCGTTCAGTGAGTTTAGGTCTTTGTTCGTCCGTACTGAAGCACAGTCACGAGACTGTGAAGGTCTGTTCTGCCACAAGCTGAACATGTTACGCTAAAAGCTACACACTACCGTCTTTAACACATTGGTTCCTAAATCTGTGTGTTTACAGAGATTCATTAACCCCTGCTTGTGCACTGATTATGTGACACTACTCTCTGAGTGTATAGTAAAGTGATTTGAGTTGAATAACCTTATGTAGCTTGACCATGATAATGCCTTATTCACACCTTCCAATTCTTTCTTTTTCTTTTTCTTTATTTGGTTTTGTGTTTACGGTTTTGCATGAAAGAGGAACATACATAATGTGAGTTATTGTTAATGTGCTCAGATGGCATTGTGTGAGTTTGACTTTGGTTATTATTATCTTTTCCTCAGTGGAACTATATGACTTTGGTATTTCTTCTTGTCTTTTTAAATTTAGGGAGCCCAGTCACTCTTAACTGTGTGTCCGGCGAACTTACACAAGCATTTTCTTTATAATCAATTTTACAAGAATGGAAGTGCATGTTAGTAATGATAGCTGTTCTTTGGGTTTTAAATATTTTCCCTTCAAGATGTTTTAGCTATTGTTTATTCTCATAGCTTCATTGCATCAGAATCAGTGCCTTATGTTTTGAATGTGTGGTTAGTAAACGTGCGGGGGTATTTCATACTCTCTCGGACCTCTGGGTCTAGAAATGTGTATGTGTGTGTATGGTGATGCACGTACAGGTATGAATGCAGTGTGTGTGCTGAATTGACTTTAAGCACAGTTCCATACCAGCAAAAAAAAAAAAAACGTGTTAATGGATCAGCCTCTATTACTCGCCTCTGATTTTCTTCCACCCCTAACCCATGAACTAAACCAATGACAAACTTATTTGCTGCTTCCCAATCAAGTATTCCCTATTCTCTGTCAGTCAAGTTATCTCCTGCAGTCTCTCCTCATCTGCCTCCATCTCAAGCGTTGCCTCCCCAGAGTGTGACCTTCTCTCTCCTCCTCCCTCTACTCGTGTCATCGCCTCTGTCCGGAGCGGAGGTCATCAGCGGTTTGACCCTCGACGTGTCTGTCGAGGGCTGACAGCCTCTATGTCACTTAGAGGAACGGAGTGTGTTCAGTTCATTGGCTTTTATAGCAAGTGTATGTTTATCAATAAAATATTTTAAACAGAAAGTTGACTGATTTGGGGGTTTTCTTTGGATTTCAGTCACCGGCCAAAGCACGGCAAACACAGCAGACACACAGGAAGGACTTACACTTTATGATGACCTACGAGAGTTGCAGGACCATGAAATCACTCAACAAACCCAGAAATGATGATGGTGATCAGTTTTTGCTCACCGGATCAGCTGATCTGGTTTCTGTTTAGGTCTGCTAACTTATTTCAAAAGCCTGGAAAAGAAAGCATATGTACAGTATATGTATGTATATATGTGTATATACGTGTATATATGTGTGTGTGTGTGTGTGTGTGTGTGTGTGTGTACATTACATTACATATTAGTTTGAAGACTATTATGTAAACCTACATTTCGTTGAGAAGAGCATAGAAACCTTTTCAGATGTAATATTGGTATCCTAAATTTATCTATATTTGAAGAGTTCATTTGCAAAAACAGATATCTCCATTTGAATTTATTAAACCTTTTTAAACTTTTTTTGAATTTTATTAAAATTTACTTTATATTTATTTCTATTTTTTATATGTTTATTTAGTCTGGCATAATGTTTATTATCCTAAATCATGCTTTGCGTGTGTGTGTGTGTGTGTATATGTGTGTGTGTGTACTCCAAGCAGTATCAGTGAAAAAGGTGTATTCATTTTAAGAATGGCTTTTATCTGTTTTTGCAAATGAACTCTTCATTTATTTAATCCCCAAAAGCAGTATTAACCCAAGTGTGGAACATTTAACAGTTAATGCTCATGATACTTACACAGTGGGTCATATTTTTGCTGACACTGTGTGAAAGAATTAGGTGTTTTTGTGGTTGCCTTTATGTTTTTCTCGCTTCCCTGTGCGGAACTATTATGGTAGGAACAAACGTTCAACAAGCACCGGGACAAATAAAAAAATCGAAACCGGAAGTGTATCAACTGTCAAAGAGGGAATTGCCCGCCCCCTGTTGTTGTACAGTATGTAGGTTAATGGTCGTTTGTTATGCTTTCATTTCCTCTTTAAAAATAACAGGGAACGGCACACATGACGGATCCAAAAGGAGCCTCGCTGTATGCAGTACGTACGAGTTCATGCCACTTCACCGCTTAGCTCGCTCCGCACGGACAAACACACCAAACTACATTACATTACAAACTACATGACGCTAAACTCATGTCAACACGAGCTAGACAGCTAATTAGTGAAGATGCTAAACAGTTAAATTATTGTTTTTGTAGCTCCTCGGTCGTGTAACACCCGTCTGCATATCTCGTGTAAGGTTTTTTTTTATACATGTCTTATAAAACTAGCTAGCAGCCGTTAGCAGCAACCGTCGCTACGCACAGGGCTCGTCATGTGATCGGCTGTCACGTTGGTTTCCATGCTGTTGCTGTGGTGACGTTCAATCTGCAGCTCAGCAAAGTCAAGCATGTTTCTGTTTAAAAAAGCTTTCCCTATCTATCGATCTGTCTATCTATCAGTCTGCAGAGGTGTAGAGTAACTATGCACTGTCCTTGAGTATTTGTATTTAGTGAGACTTTAGGTTTTCCTGCACAGCGTTCGGTTTGGTTTGTTTATTTTCACATATGAGAAACTTTCGAAGAGATAAACTTACCAGGGAAATGTGAGGGAGAGTTGCTGAAAAACCCTCAAGGGGCTTGGAAAGTGCCGTTCTCCAGGCAGCATACCACGGGAACTGAGTATACATAGTTTGGATGTGTCATACTCATAATTTAAAATAAGTGACAGGGAAAAGAAACAAATCTTCTAGGGAAACTACACTTTTTTATGCACTTACTGTTAGGAGGGTGTTGTTTTTCAGACTCTAACAGCGATTAAGGAGTGTAAATGAACTTGAACTACATTTAGGCCTATCTGCAAAACAAGGTATTACTAAACATGGACTATGGTGCACTGTCAGCAGTGTGATTGGCTGTGTCTGTTTTGTCAGGCGAGCACGTCAGCCGATGTGACGCGGAGCACGGAGGAGGACCCTCTGGTTGACGGCCCTCTGATCTCCGCTGATGCCCTCCACTCTGCCATCAGGAGAGAGTTTCAGACTATCCCAACACCCTGCCCTGCTGCACTGCTGTCGCTCCTACATGTATGTCTCACACACACACACACACACACACACACACACAAACACACTTGTCTGCACGATCAATATTTGATACTTCAGTCTCACTGGCACTATTCCTTCCTCTTTTTAGATGGTGTATGTGGCATTGTCCATTTGTGTGGCGGTGGAATGTGAGCTGGAACTCGGCAGGGCGGAGGAGTGTGGCAGTGTGTTGGGTGTTGTGAAAGGCCAGAGTGTCATTGTGTTTGGGAAGGTGTGTTTATGGGTGCTGGTGCTGTTTTTTGGTGAGTGTGTGCAGCACCATCACAGTCGGGCCAGGAGCAGAGGATACCTCCGATTCTACCGACAGACACAGGGACTGCAGCGTTTGCCTCTCACCGTGCACTCCGCAGGTGGGGGATCGCATTAAGACGCAGGCTATCGATTAACATAAATGATCAAGCATTTTATCTAAGTTGTCAAAAATAATGATAAACGCCTGTTGCAGTTTACCATATACCACACCATATCTTAAAGTTGTACTTAGTCTGACCAGCAACTGAAAAAAAAACAGAATTTTCATTTTACAACAATATGAAATGGGGAAACTGAAGCACATTTTATCATTTGTTAACCTGTACCCAGCAAATATTGGGTAGTATTACTTCACAACCCATTACATAAATGATTAATCACATATCAAAAAATACAGGTAACTGACTGATGAATTGACTGATTGTTTTAGTGCTATTGTCTGCTCCGTTAAAGTCAAAATAAGATTTTTTTTTCTGGGAACAAGAGATAGAATTATCAAATGCAGAGCTCTGTATTTTCCACAAGATGGCAGTGTTTTCATTGTTTTGTTTTGTGTGTGTGTGTGTGTGTGTAGGAAATGTGTTACTGTTAGTTGTCCTGGCTGCTAGATTGAAACCACTTCTGTCCATCTCCATGATCCTCGGCATTCTGGGATTGGAGCTCGTGGTGGCGTTGCTGTGCCTGCTCCTCTACACAGGTAACATCTGAATTCCAGTAAAAAGATCCCGAGCCTTTTTCAAAAACAATACTTCAAATCCTTTTTTTGCGTGTTTGTTTGTTTGTTAATATGTTTGTCTTGATTGAGGTGCAGTTGTGCATGCTACCCCTCACTCTGCCATTTTATATTGACAGTTGACACATTATAAAAGTAGCGACAAGCAGTAAGTCACTGATTTGTGGTGTAGCCTAGAAACTTTGTCAGATTTTATCACATCATCTGCAGTGCTCTAACATGTATCTATCTATATCTGTCTGTATCTATCTATAACTATATCTATATCTATCTAGATAGATATATTTTTTTTATTTTGTGGAAAAAGGCTGCTAATATCAGTAATGCTACACAGAGACGACACACCCTACAAATTACACTATACACACAAACACGCACTACCCCCACACTGTTTCTCGATACATTCGCATCACAATACCACCAGCCCTGCCCTTTCGGTCCCAACAGCATGACAATCAACCATTCAGCCTCCTTACCATCCTCTCTCTCTCTTTCTCTTTCTCTACCTGTTTCTGTCTCTCTGTGTATCTCTTTCTCTTTGTTTCTCTCCCGTCCCTCTTTTTCCATCTGCCCCAACCCAACCACCAACTACACCAAATGTCTAGCTCAGGCTGCAGCACTGTAATGCACTGATATATCAGAGTTTACATCAAACACCAGCCAGTGGAGTGTTTTCCCCTAGATATTTTTTTTCAGGCTGCGTATCAAAAATCACCTAAACTGACACATCATACAGGTGGGCATGCAGGTGTGGTTGGCTTGAGTCGCACGATGTAGTGGGAACTCTGCAGCTTTTATTCGTTTTTTCACATTTATTTTTAAAACTTAAAGTGACTGCAAGGAGAGGATGTTTAATAAGTTGCACATCTAATGCATAAAATAGGTTGCAACAACTAAGTTAATGAAATAATATTGCGTTGCACTTTCTGGGCTAGGAGGAAAATTTCACCATTTTTTTTTTAAAGCCATACAAGGCCCATTTATTGAAATGTTCATTCAGGCTGTTCTGAAGTTTCACCCAAAATAAGGCTTTATTATCCCGGCCAGGCAGCAGCCTCGAGGGCATATTGAGTTTGGTTGTGCGTGTGTGTGTGTGTGTGTGTTTTTGGGTCTGTGTCAGCTAATCTCACAAGCAACTAGGCCCATTAGTGCCAAATTCTTGTGCACAGTTTAAAAAAAATGTTTGCTCTTGCTGCGCCTGCTCCCTTTCTTCATTCACTGTCTAGCTCACTTGACCAACGCTGCTCTCAACCTCCCTCTCTCGTCACATACTACCAGCCCTGTCAGCCTCATATTTTTTCATCCTGCTGTGGCCGTGTTCACTCCGATTGTGGGTGAAAAAATATAGTATGCCCCTTTGAGTTTTTCAACAGAGCGCAGAGCAGATACATTGGGACTGAGACAGAGAGAGGTGGGGCGGGGCCAGCCGGTGTGTATGCAGTAACAGATCAAGTGGGGTGTGTGTGTGCGTGTGTGTATGGGAGGGAGACAGAGAGAGTGACCTAAATAGTAGTTGTGAAGTTTGTAATTGTAATTTGTACTCTTTTTTTTTTTTTTTTTAAACACGGTTTGTGTTGAAAGCCATATGACTCGTGACAAAGAGCCATAGGTTCCAGACGTCTGGTATAAAAGTGTGTGATGAGTACGGGATAATCAACTCGTAGGGTAAAGAATTTTCTTTGATTCTACATTGTGCCTTAAGCCTGTGCTTTTTTTTTTTTTTTTTTTAGCATTGTGATAAATGCTGAATCGAACTATGTGTGCAATACACGGTTTAAGCATACACCTCTTGGCCAATCAGAAAAAAATATTCATCCAGACTGCTATAAAGTCATATGGCAAATTATTCCATGAAATACTAAGACTTTATTCAATGAAATGCCCAGAATATTCTGTGTTGTCTGTGCAACATAGTTATTATTATATACTGCTATACTCCATTTATATTAAGCAGAACTTTTCAACAACATTACATTCAGTTTGATCTGCAGTTTAATTTTATTTTCCTGAATAAATGATCTGTTTTTAATTTTTACTGTATTTATTTCATTTTATGTGTCCAATAACTCTCCGAGCAGCTTTGTCTTAAGACTTTCAGAGATCAGTCTGATCTGGAGTTTGGCTGTGCAAATGACAAATACAAACCTTGAACCTTGAACCTTAAATACTCTAAAGTAGCATAAAGAGTTATATTTTCTTGCTATCAATGGCAGTCATGAGTTGTGTGTTACCCGATACCATATTCTCTCTACAGAAATAGCAAATTATTGATGTGCAAACATATGGGTATTTGACACAGAAGCTCTTAATGGCACAGTTGTATGAATTGTACGGAATGTATACTGAAATACAGAGAGGACATAACATGCAGCCACTCTGTAATGCTTTTCGGTTTTATTATTGTTAAAATGCCAAGTCTTGGGGAAAGGCTACAGAACTGGCACACAGGGCATCCTGTTAGTTTGCAAAGGAAGAGTGCTGTTAAAGCTGCTGTGTGTCAGAGGATACTGATATTGATGAAACTGTATTGAAAGGAAATACATATTAAAGGTGTGTTTGGCAGCTGAAGGGCACAGATTGAGGCAGCGATACTGCAGGCAAGGAGAGAAGATAAGAGGCATTAGGCTTTAGCCTAGCCAGAGGGTAGTCCTCAGTCCACTCCACCCACACACACACACACACACATACTCACACACTCACACATTGTCCTCTTGTTTACAGTGAGGGTTATTCAGCATGTGAGGGGGATGTTTGTGTGCACCCATCGCATTCCAGTTCAGATCAGTGCAGTGAGGCACAACTTGAGCTGAGTGACGCCTTGCAGTGCAAAACCCCGACATTTCAGGACAGATACACATTCTTGCACACACACACACACACACACACACACACACACACACACACACACACACACACAGACACACACATATCAGCTACTGCAGAGCTACAGCAGCAGTGGTCATCTCACACGCAGTAGAAACCTTTTCTTTGTGGTGAGTGAGACAGAGAGGGAGATGAGATGCCTGCAGCTACGAAGTTCCACAGAGGAAGGCCTCGTTCAACTTCTCTTTGAAGTGCGCTCTGTGTGTGTGTGTGTGTGTGTGTGTGTGTGTGTGCACTTATGTGTGTGTCTTTGAGGTTTGCTGTATGTATCTGCCTCTCTCATTATAACATGAATGCACTCTCCTCTATAGGCGTGCATGCTCCTTACACATCAAAGCTGTGCCTTGGCCTTCAAAGGTTCAACTTAGAATACATCTCTTCTCTGCTTGGTCAGAGCTTAGTGTAAGCACTGCAGGGCAGGGATGACACACACACACACACACACACACACGCTCTATCACACTCACACACTGAAGTGCCCTGTTAATGCCAATCCAGCTGATTACAGCTGTTTTAGAGTAAGGCCTCTCTTCTGTTCTGTTCTCTTCTGTTCTGTTCTCTTCTGTTCTCTTCTCTTCTCTTCTCTTCTCTTCTCTTCTCTTCTCTTCTCTTCTCTTCTCTTCCCTTCCCCTTTCTTCTCCTCTCTCCAACCAAACGCAACTCCCGCACTGTCTTCCTTGTCATCATCATCATGATCATACAGAGGGGCACACTATCTTGTCTCCTCACACAAAATTGAAACTACTCTATTCTGAATGTAGACAGGTTGTTATTTTGCCTGATAGCTACAGTATAATTCAGTTCTTTCCGTTGCCAAATTTCTAAGGGTTCATTCATCTTCAAACTGTAGTGTCTTTTTCAGGATTGTCCTTAAAGGCACTCCTTTCCCAAAGCTTCTACGGGTCCTACACACATCTCAGCATCACAGCTTTGTGCGCAGGACTGCTTTTTCAATAGATGGTAAATTTGCAAAGGATTTTAAGTTCTGCTTTCAGGCTTTTAAGTTCCTAAGTTGCAGATAAGATATGTTGACTCTTCTTCTCCAAGCCTCTTGTGCTGCTTTAGCCAAGATTGGCAATCAGCATGCTGTAGTCACTGCCTTTTCGCTCCTGCTCTGTGATTTCAGTGCAACTTCAACATAGCTGAGATATTATAGTTTTGTATTTTTCATCAGTCTTTATTTTTATTTCATTTTTAGTATTTGTTTGTAATTCAGTTTAGTTTGACTCAGTTTCCCGAGTGGGTTCACTTGTTTCAGTTTGGTTTGCGTTGTTTAAAAATGTTTAGTTTTAGTTTAGTTTTCATTCGTTTCAGTGTTAGTTTTAGTTTGTTTTTTTAGTATAATATGGGCGGTATATGTCAGGGTCTAGATGCAAGAAGCTCAGAATGGAAACAGTTGACTCGCAGTCGTGTCGATGTCCCAGTCTCAATAAACATCAGCACCAACGCCTCCTCATGCTTGTCACGCTGACAAATTTGACCAAACTGACTTAGACTAAAAACATTTTCTGTATATTTTTATTTTAGTTTAGTTAGTTTTGTACACAGTACACAGTTAGTTCATTTCGTTTTTTAGTCTAGTCTAGTTTTTATTTTTTATTTCATATCAGTTTTTTTTTCACACTTTTTTTAGTTTTTTGTTTAGCTTTAGTTAACTATGATAACCTTGAACGGTAGGCAGTTTTTCTGTGAGAACATCATGTATTACCATTAGCAGTTCACACCTATCCAGCTGCACTGTTATCACCTGGAAATGGGTACTTCTTGAAGGCTGATTGAAGTCCGTCAGATCTGAGGCATCACATTAGACCTGGCAATTACAAAATCAGCCTACCATCATCTTAAAAGTATAGTGAAAATTAGAGGATGTATGGCTCAGCAGGATTTAGAAAAAGTTGTTTTTTCAGACCTCTTTAAAAAATCGATCTGGCAACTGCAGCTCACTCAGAACGCTGCAGGACTCTCCCTCATTAAAACAAAGTGGAGCACCTAACTCCAGTTCTCAGATCACTGCACTGAGTCCCTGAATCTCAGAGGACTGATTTTAAAACACAGCTACTGAACAGTTTAGGGCCAAAATATGTTTTGTCTGTGTTATGAAGCATCTCTCAGGTCATCTGGGACAGGTTTGCTTACTGTGCCGAGGGTCAAAACTAAACTCGGTGAATCAGCTTTTAGTTTCTGTGCACCACATGTCTGAAACAAACTTCAAGTCTCTCTTTTAAATCCAAGCCTGAAATTTCACTCTTTGCCAGTGCCTTTTACTAAATTATACACTGTAATTGTAATACTCTTATTATTTTATCTAATTTATTTCATTTTTGTTCTTTTTCCCTTTTGGATTTTAAATCTTGTTTTTATGTCATCTTAAATCTAAATGTAGAGCACTTTGAATTGCCTTGTGATTGAAAGGTGCTGTACAAATGAACTTGCTTTGCCTTGCCTTGGCGTGAGCCCTGTCTGTCAGGCCCTGTGTGTGTGGCTGTGTGTGTGTGTGTGTGTCTCTAACAATGAGGTGTGAAATGTGTCGCCTCCTTTCCACTGCAGTTTTAGACTCTCAGCATCCATCCATCCTGATGCTGCACTCTCTCTCTCTTTTACCCCTCACTGCACTCCAGAAGCTCCAACCATCCTCATCCTCACACTTTTCCTTATGTTGACTAATTGACAAAATATTTGGAGTTGAGAGACAGTAACGACCACTGATCCTGTTTGCAGCCCAATCTGGTCATTTTGTGAATTTTCCCTCCAAAAACACCTTTGAGTTAATTGACAGCTGGGAAAATGTTTGTGTTTCTCCTGTTGATGGATTCATTCTAGTTGACGTAAACATTTGACAACAATTTGCCAATTTGCTGCATCTCTGAAACAACTCAACCCAGATAAGGCATGCTTGCTAGGGGTGAAATGAGTCATTCACTGAATCGATGCATCGGTTATAAATTCTGCCGATTCAACTGAATTGATCCTCTAAAAGAAATAAACAGAACAAATCGCTCCGACTTCAGTCTGAATCAATGTGAAATGCTTATAATTCTTTAAATAAAGACCCAATGTTGCGATCTGATGCAATACTATGAATTACAATTTTTCTGTCAATATTTTCTTTTGTTTTTCAGATTAAAACATGTATGTAAAGTCTGATTTCTTTTTTTAACATTTCAGAAGATAAGAGATGGTCTTACATTATTACCTATATTTATTAAATGGATATCAAATTTTGGCTTAAAAGTACTGACTCAAATCATCTACTTGGATTGTGATTTAGAAATTCAAACTGAACTGTTTGCCAAAAACAGAAAAAGAAAAACTCAACATGCAGCTTGTGAATTGTGAATCTTAATGAATCTCTGTTTAGCCAAAGATTTACCCCCTTATGCTCACTATCACCTCTGTCTTTTTTGTGCTGTTTTTACCCCTATTTTTTATCCCCACCCTGCATTTTTTGTCCTTCCTTGGAATGACTCTCACACACATACTTGCCCACTATTGCTGTATTTACACACACACACACACACACACACCTAGATTTAGGGTCTCATTATGCAGGAATTTGCAGTATTTCTTTGGTTTGTGTGTATGGATGGTGAGTTGCCACACTGTAGCAAAGTAAAGATAGCGCTCTTTAGAACCTCCCTGACAATTTCCTCTGGCTAATGACACTCAGCCTTATCAATACTCAGCCGGCTCCTCCCTCTGCCCACACACTCACCTCACATCCACACACAAACACACACTGCAGCCTTATCTTGATTTGAAACACCACCTCCATCTACCATACACTGCCTGCTCCTCAAACAGCTACTGTATACTACACACATACATACACACACACCTTGATGCTAACCCCACCCCTTTATGTAAAGGTGTGTGCTAAGGGTGTGAGAATTACAGGTTTGAGTGCAGGATATGACAGCCCATAAGGGCTAAGTGCAGGATATAACAGCTTGTGTGTGTTTAGGAGAGCGAGAGGCTCGGAAAACAATACAAGAACGAATGTGTGCCGTTTCTCACCTGAGTGATTAACTTTGGTACGAAAGCTCTCACTGCCTGCTGTCTCTTAAATGTGTGTGTGTGTGTGTGTGTGTGTGTGTTTATGTGGAGCTCGGTTAAAGTTACTGCACTAAAGCCGTGGTGTTGTGATTGGAAAGATGATTGAAGTGGTTATGTTTCCTTTTCTAGTCAGGGTGATGCAGTTCAACAGGGACCGAGCCATGCCAGATGTGAGCCAAGAAGAGATTTCACACACCTACAGTAACACAAGCCTGCCTACTGAGACTGGCTTCAGGTACACACACACACACACACACACACACTCTCACTCACTTACAGCATACTTCCTGATACCACCTGTGGCCTTTTCCATTACATAGTATTGGCTCTACTTGCCTCAGCTCTACATGTTTGTTTTGGTTTCTCATTAGGCAAAAAGTTTGGCAAAAAGTATCTGGTAGTGGTTACTATTTTTGGAGCCACCTCTATTGACATTCCAAGCGAGCTGAGCAGATGCTAAAAGCTGAAGCGACAACACTGCGGAACCATTGATTGGTCAGGGAGAAAATGAACAGCTCTGAAATACCAACCGGAGCTGATAAGTTAACCATGTAAAAAATAATGTAACACTTGTATGGTTCTCTGTTAGAGAAGGGAGGAGAAACTAGTCAACATGCCCACAAGTGACTGGCGGGGCTTCATGGTGACGGGGGTACGATCTGCAATGAAAAACGAAATCCAACTGGTACCAAGAGAGAGGAGAGTAGAGGGGATATTATGCGATACTAAGTAATCAAAAAGGGCTATTTTACACCAAGCAAGCAGATTTCACACTTTTTTTTCTTTTTCACTTGGCATTACCTGCAAAACATGTGTGTGACACAGTTTACATCAGCAGAAGTCCTGGGGCACATCTCCTCCAGGTCAATTGTCACAGTCTGCCAGTCTGCCTGAAGAGCAGTGTTTTCTCCAAACTTCTGCCCTGTTGATTTCTCATTTTTAACTACACTGTGAACAAAACTGTCCAGTAGTGAGGGGCGATATGGACTAAAAATTTTATCACGATAATTTCTGGCATTTATTGCGATAACGATAAAAGTGACGATAAAAAATATAAAACAATTCAACTCCATCTTTTTGACTACAAATCTATCACCGCATTCAGTCTTGAGAACCCCACAAATACTGCTCAAAAATAATACTTACTGTAGTCAAATACGCTACTAAACTATACCAATTAAGTTTAAGTAGTACACCTGTACTGCATCCTTTGTAATCACCGCTTTTTTGCAAACTTTGCATATGACAGATGTTTGCTCCACGTCAGACTTACTGTAGCCAAACCAGTTCCAGATAATCGAGCTGGAGCCTCGTTTAGCAACGAGCTCTTCGCTATCAGACCCGCCTTCCGCCATGCTTGTTATTGTGCTACACGTGTGAGCTGCCGGCTGCCAGCGGCGAGTGCGTTGCGCACGTAATTACGTCATCAACAGGAGTTTATCGTTATTATCGCAAGATGACATATTCTTACCGTGGGGAATTTTTTTGATGATATATCGCAAACGATAACATATCGCCCATCCCTACTGTCCAGTCCAAAAGCTGGTGACTTATCGGTAAAAAAGCTGCACCGCAAGTAGTATTGCTTACCTAAAATGTAGAATATCTCCTGTATCATCGCACCTGTGAGGGTCACAAATTAGCAGGTGACCCACTCACACCTATGAAATATGACTGAAGCAACTAATGACCTGGGACTGACGCAGGGTTCAGAAGACAAGCCTGTCTCACTGATAAGCCATTAATTTTGAAAAGCATGCATCTGAAGCATGCACATGGCAACCTCTTGGTAAACAGTCTTAAAATGCTATTGTTGTGTGGATGGAACATCAAAATAGCATTTTCAAATTTACTCACATAATCAGTGCCATAGCTAATAATTTACCTGTAGCTGCAGGCTTCAGAATACAGGACTAAAACTACGTTTACACTAAGCAGGGTCAATTTGAAAAAGCATCTTTATTTCCCCTTTCCAAATTTGAAAACGCTGACATAGGAGTCTCACATGAGCCAGGTTATACTCGAGTATCAAACATGAGGGGACATAAGCATTTTGGGATGTTTTAGAGTGGACAGCAGGCATTTGGAAAACACTAATGTGGTTTAGTGTGGATACAGAACACCAAAATACCATTTTCAGATTTACCCAGCTTAGTGAGGACATGGCCACAAATGCCTGGTCAACCCGTTTACACTGAGCTCAATTCCTGGATGGTAGTGGGGTTTCTAGGTCACTGTAAAAGGGATATGACACACACACACACACACACTTACACATGCACCCTTTCTCATTTACCTGTCTGTCCTTGTGTGACAGAGAGGGCTCTAGTCTGGAGGAGGTGGTGGAGAAGCAGGCCGACCTGATAGAGTACCTGAAACAACACAACACCTTACTGAGCAAGAGGCTGCTCAACCTCACCGCTCAGCACTGACCCCAGTCCAGCCTCTGCCTTGAGCCCGGCACCACCCGATCACTACCCAGCCCTTTAAAGACAAAAGGAGATGCGACGGGATCCATGGGCCTGAAGGAGAGGATTCAGGAGAGAAGAAAAACGGGATAAGAGACTAAATGTATGAGAGGTTTACTGAGTAAGGAAAGCTCTCCACACACTCATACACACCTGTACACACACAGACTGAGACAGGGGGGCCTCCATGCGCGACATCTTCTGAAAACCACCTGAGATGAACAGATAGCAGGGGAGTGAGGAGGAGAGGAGCCACTGGAGGAAAGGAGAGCGGAGGATGGTAAAGGAGGGGAGGTGGGAGGAGAAGAGACATGGGTCACAGATCAGAGGGAGGGGTTTTATTACTGTGTTACGACCCCAAGTGACCTGTCCTGTGTACGTGGGGGCTTGTGTGACTGTGAGAGACACTTTCAGAGAAGGTGAACTTGTTTTAGAGATCATCTACGCTTAGCGGGGGAACGGTGACAAAGCTAAAGCCAAATGCACTGAAAGTGGAGGGGGAGGGAGGAAGAGGGAGGAGGGGTGGAAAGGTTATCGCTTATCAGGGTCGCCCAAGACAAGAGAAAGAGGTCGAGTAGCACTGTAAACGCCCGTGTTGTTTTATTTGTGACTGTGTGTAAATGCATTTAGATGGTGTGAATGTCTTCCCTTGATTGTCTTGCCGAATGTCTTATTTTGTCTTTTCTTTTCTGTCTGTACAGAGTTTGTGTACATGAGATCGGTTTCTAATAAATCTTTAATATTGTCAGATTTTGCCTCATCTAAGTTGAATAGATAAGGGTGAGCGTTGTCTCATAATGTGTATGTATGCGATGCAAAGAGGCACAATACAGTGAAATCCAGGAGTTAAATTTCCACAATGGCAGAGGTGTGTTCAAATATATTGTACTGTGAAACCAAAAAAAAAAAAAAAGATCCTATTTATCTCAGATGAAATGACACAGCAGCAGTGTTAGCTGGTGTGAATGCATTGTCCCAGCTCGTGTACTTTAATGGGTGACGTCAACAGTCATGGGAATCTACCTTAAAGAAATATTGAGGTCGTCATTTGAGCTCTTAGTGGTGGTTCCCTATTGTGATTCCTTTATGTGCCGGGGTCCATAACTCCACAGGCAGTGCAGTATTTACGACTCTTTTCCCATGTGACTTCTGCTGGGAGCCCAAAGTCAGGGCTCCAGGGGGGGATTTCACAAAGCAGGATTAGCTAATTAGCCAGATAACTTTGAAAGTGTTACCAAAACAGCTTCTGAAATTGTTAATTATCAGCGGTAATCAACATAAATATGGGAGTCTTATGCTTAAACATTCAAATTTTGTGTAGCAAATTCTAATCGCTATCACAATTTGCCAATCCTGGTTTGTGGAATACTGTGAGGTATCTGTATCTGAGATTAATCTGTTGCGTTTAAATTGTACTCATTTTAATAATAATACTGCTGTGCTAAAACTAATTTGAAAGGCTCAGGTAAAAATCTACCATCAGCTCGGCACAATTTGATACATTTATGCGAGGATGAGTTGAGGTTTAGCGAATTCAAGAAATCTTGTGTACAGGCATTTGTACTGTTTTTGAACCTGCAGTCACTGTTGTATGACCGCTCATTCCTTCCTACCAACCCAGTCGCCACAATGAAATGCTGGCATTTTTCTTGTAGCCACTTTTGTTTTTTTCATTTTTCACCAACACTAGGTGGTTAAAGTTAGGAAAAGGTCATGGTAAAGGTTTGGAAATGTTAACTAAGGTTTGCTAATATCAGCTGGGTAACGTTACATGGGAATCAAACTCATTTTCCTGAGTCAAAGTACTGTTGACTGACCCATCCTCCCCTCCCGTGTCCTTTTGTGTACCTGCTCGCTCCCTTTGTACTTTGTCACGAAACTTAAAAACATCAACATTTCAACGTATCTGTTGGTTTGCAGAAACTGGCAACCAGGCTGCTTCATGAAGTAAAGTTGAAACCAAAACAGTACATTAAACACAAGCATTTTTATTAAAAAGTTTAAAATGTTATTCATTAAACATTTGAAGTGCGTACATGCATTATAAACACTTTGGAGTAATACTCTGTGGATGGTGTTCATCACAGCTGGAGGATATTTCCAGCTCTTTGGTCCATGGCTCGGAGGTAGTGTCTCACATAGAGACATGTTGGTTCAGTTTCCTCTTTCTGCCTTTTTTCCAAATGCACTGCGATATTTGGTTTTGACACTGAAGACATATTGGATTTTTGTTAACTTGGAGGGAAGGTGCTTGCAATGGGCAGAAGTAGCTCTCTGCCCACCAGGTTGCCATGACATTGTGTGATTTATATTCACACTTATTCCATGTGAGGAGTCAGTCATGCACGTTATGTGACAGTCCACTGAAGCTGAACTTGAATTTGAATTTGAAGAATGCATGAAGGGACAGCTTCATACACATAGCTGTCTTTGGCAGGCATTTTCATACTGCCCCGTTGTTTTTCCAGGTAACTCTGTGTGTGTTGGTATCGGTGTCCTTCCTTATCGATTGGGCCACACTCTCCTGTTGCCCCACTTTCCTGTGTTCTCCTCATGTCCTCATTCTTGTGCTTTTACCTGCAATGGAAAAAAACAGCATTTAAGGCACTGAGAAATGCAAGATAAGGCACCAGCCCATGCTAAGTGACTTTATGCATGCATGTGTGACTGAGGCTGATCAGGAGAGTGACCTCTTGAGATAAATAATAGCTGAAACCCCACCAGCCAGCTCTCTCTGAAGTCACGGCAGCCCGGCTCAAACACCACTCACGGCACTAAAGCCTCCTGCATCGTTAGTGAGATTTATGCCTGAGCCTATTTTCCTCTGGTCTCCTGTTCCGTGTGAATACACACCTCTGGCACTAATCACACACACTCTCTTAACTGCCACCTGCTAGCTCTTTAACCTGTTTTTGTTCCATGTATCACACTGCTCCTAAGTTCTACAAACACACACACACACACACACACGCATAAATACACATGCAGCACAGAAGTATTGGTTTCAATTTGACTGGAGAAAGCAGTGCAATGTCCTTGGTGTGTGTGTGTGTGTGTGTGTGTGTGTGTGTGTGTGTCCTGCCTTACCTCAAGGGAAGGGTACTCTGGAGTGGAGCGGCAGGCAGCGTCTGTGTGGACAGTGGTGCCTGTGATATTTTCGTCTGAGATGCAGGAAATCTGGAGGAAGAAGAGATTTTTAAATTTTATTTTGCTGAATCAAGACAATGCAGGTTGTTTTATTACCCAGAACAAACTCAGCTGCTTTGTGTGCACAATAAAGCCTAAGTGCATTTTTATATTAACTCTAGTGGATTTGGCTAGAGCTGACACAAAAGCCTACATATTATTATGCACCTCAAAATGCACCATCATAATATTTGACATTTTCATCGCTGTTATAATTATTATTGCTGCATAAAGTTGCATTTGGATCCGTGATATTTCCCATAGAAGTTGTATTTTTTTCCACTAAGGTTTCATTTTTGAATTAGCCTAATAAATCCGAATTACCTTAACTAAACCTATCTGCCCTCGGCCATAGAAAAGCTCAGGTTCCTGGCATGGGTTTTAGGTTTTATTGTACGAGCCCATTAACGAACAGCAGTGCGAGCCTCTAATACACCAGGAAGCATAAAGCTACCACATGATTATTTTAAACGTCCCTAATAAATCCTCTATTGGCTCCTGCGGTTCACAGGCTGACAGTCAGGCACAGGAAGAGATAAACCACCGGATGACTTTATGACTCCCTCTGCCGCCCGCTCCTCCCGCATCTCTCAAAGAAGCGCTCTCCATGCCTGAAGGTGGGCTTCTTTACACTTGGTCGTGGGCGCTCCTGCTTCATGTCATGTTAATCAAGCCCGGGCATTTGCATGGCGTTTTAACATCGTGATTAACAATAGCGCGCCGGAGTGCCTTCCAGCCAGGGACAATAGACGCGCTGCGGCCGCTGGTAGATCCCCGGCGGCGAGGCGCTCCCCTCCCCGGCCTCCCCCCCTCTCTCTCCCCTCTGTCCCCTCCTGTCCTCCATCACACAAACCTAATACTGTCCGAAAAGCCTAACAACAGCTGTGTCCCCCCGCCCGGAGGTCCAAAGAGCAGATACCCAGCCTGTTTGCTTACAGAGCGCACCTGCTGCAGAAACGGTGCATAGTGCAACAAGATGAATGGTAAACTAAAAACGAAAAAAAAAAAAAAAAAAAGCTTCTCACATGCATAACGTGTTTTAACCTCTTGAATAATTTTTTTTGTTTGTTTGTTTTTTATTATTTCTACTTTGTTTGGTCACAAATTCTGACAACTATAATAAATGGGAGTTTGTCCAAGATTGACTAGATTGAAAAAAAAAAAAAAAAAAAAATGCAAAACTTAAATGCATCAGTAGTGCATCTCAGTCTGAACCGGCCGCCTGTCTGTGTGTCCACAGGTTTACAAAGAAGTTGAAAACCCACTGGCTGAAATCCACATATAGCCTACTTTTGAAGATTTTCAGGCACCACAACTTATGCAGCTGGTGAGTCAAACTGTAAATGCATCACATAGTGGTTATACTGCAGAGGTGTGATTGAGCCTGTGCTGTTGCAGTGCAGACCGTCTTGTTCGGGCAGTGATGAAAACTGACTGGCACAAATGAATCTCACATGTAGCAGAGGAGATGAAACACTGGCAAGAAGCCACTGTGAACATCTGGCCTCCGGGTTGCAAAGAGGTCTCACCACAATGTGTCCGGTTTAATCGGGAATGGTTGCCCCTTTTCAGGACAAAGTGTTTGGTTAGGTGAGGTGCAGCACCGAGCCCTTACCTGGTCTGACTGAGGAGGCTGATGCCAGAAGAGCTACGAGCAGCAGGAGCAGGTAGAGCAGGTTGAAAATCCTCATGGCTGGGCGGCTTTTTGCTTCTTGAGGAGCTTGGTGGTAATACACAAACTTTCCGAAAATGTTGGAGATTGCCTCTCGGTCCTGCAGCACTGAGGCTCCTCTGCTCCGGACGGGCTGGACTGATGCTGTGAGCTCTGGTCCTTCTCTCTTTCTGTGAGTGTGTGTGTCGCTCAGATGCTCCTCTTCCTTTTCTCTTTCAGTCTAGAGGCCGCGGGAGAGTCAAACACACAGCAGTCTCCTTTTCTCGAGATAATCAGTGTGTCCCTGAGGAATGTGTGTGTGTGTGTGTGTGCCCGGTGTATGTGTGTCCAGTGTGATTGTCTCTGTGACTGAGAGCAAAGTGACAAAGGTGCCTCTCCCCCCACTGCCTTTATACAGCCTTTTAGAGGGAGGGGTGGGCTGGTGATGGTGGTGGGGGAGGTTACATCTTCCACACTGCCCCTACCTCAACCCCCAATGTGCACACACTCACACACATGCACACACACATGCACACACACATACTTCTGCATTGCACATATTGACCCCACATGTAGAGGGTAATTCAAATGACAGGAAGTCCCCTCCCTACCTTCCAACTGCCACTTTAGCAAACACTCCCCTGCTTCATTTTTATGTGTGTGTGTGCGCATGTCTGTGTGTGTGTGTGTGTGTGTGTGTGTGTGTGTGTGTGTGTGTGAGTTAGTCATCAAAACAGCAAGAGAGACAGGAAGAGCCACAGAAAGACAGAGTTGATATATCGATGATGGCAAAGACGAAAGAAGCCACGTTGAAAGCAGCAGGGCCTTGGAGACGGGGCAGAGTCGATTCCCTCCACCTCCTCTCTCAGTTGCCCCCTGCCCCCGTAGTGTGGGGACACACAGCTGGAGCAGAGGGGGGATGGGGGGAAGGGGAGGGGGGCAGGGGTCCAGCATTTCAGGGTAGGGGGCCTGAGCTTCGATTGTCTCAAATCCAGCGATGCACTGAACTAACGAACGATAGCCCGGCTCTGTCTCTGTCTAACAAAACTCTGTCTGGGACACTGTCTGGTGTGGCCTCTCTCTCTCTCTCTCTCTCTCTTTCTTTCTCCCTCTCCCTCTCCCTCTCTGAAGATTGTGTTGGTAAAATTAAATTCTTGAGATGTCGCTTGAGGGACTGCATTTTCTCTCTTCTGCAGGATATTGTGTGTCAGTGTGGAGCCCAAACATCATACTCTCACTGCTCTCAAAATGAGCCTGAGCCCAGAATGAAGATTTGCACATATTCCAAAGAAAAAAAGAGACAAAAAAAAAAAAAAAAAAAACAAGCACACATTAATGTTTTAATGTCTCGTGGTGCAGGTCAGTCAGTCTGCAGTAAACTGGGGACTCGGCGGCAGGTAAACCAGCCCTCCAGATGCCACTTAACATCAGCTCTGTTGCAGCCGGTGTGGGACTCATTAGTGTGTCTGCTTAAGGCTGTCTCTGCGGACTGACAATCTGCATTCAGCACCCAGCTAATGAATTAACACATTAAGATGAAATGTCAGCCATTACATGTGAATGAGGATTAGAAAAACAGCAGGATGCTAATGGACCAGAGGGCTCGAAATGGCTGCAGAGACTTTGAACAAGCATCTGGACCATCAGCGCTCTTTAGCCCTGAAAGAAAGTGAAAAAGAGAGAGAAAAGAGAGTCTTGGCATTGTGAGTTTTAGTGTCGTGTGTGTGTGTTCATGTGTCTGAGTCATTGTGTCCTCGGAAATGTTATTTTTATTGCTTTATGATGTTTGCAAAAATGCCGCTGGAAAGGACTGAGATTCCTCATGGATTTGGCCGACATTTTGGGCTCTACAAACAAATGCACACACACACACACACACACTCACACTCACACACACTCTTACACTCTTACATGCACACTTGCATGCTGTAAACACTCAAGCCAAGGTATGTGGTTCATCCCATGGCAAGCTGCAGTTTGCATATCAGCTGCTATTGTCTTTTAAAACTTTTATTTTCCCTATTTGCATATGCTAATATCAGCACAATTGTCATTCAGAGCCACCTGGTATCCAGTGCCCACTATCTGGTGCCCAACTTCTCACTTTCTCTCTCTCTCTTTCTCTTTCTCTCTCTCTCTCTTTCTGTCTCCCTTGCAAAACAGAGACAAGTGGAAGGGTATAGAAATCTCCCACCAGGTTTTCTGTGTGTGACTGAGTAAAGCGTGTTGTAATATTTGCTCTTCCTGGGGATTATACGTCTTTACAGGGATTAACCAGCCTGCTCAAACACTCCCTACGAAAGGGGCACGGGCACACACACACAAAACATTCTCCACACACAGAGGCCCACCTCCCATTAGGCTGCTTCTGTGCTTTGGCGGGTTTTCTCTGTTGAGAAGAATTTTCTTTATATGCTTACTCGTCACTGTTCTGCGTAAATCACCAAAGGTTTGTGTGCTGTCTAATTTCTGTCTCGCATTTCTCAACAGAATGTTTTCATCCTTTAGCCTTCATCAGTGTCCTCTCTTATAGGACAATTAAAGAAATTTGAGAAATTTAAAACATCATTTAAAATGCATGCAGATTTGAGTGTGACTTCATTTCATACATTGTGATCTAATATGCCAAATACTGCAGCAAAAGTCAGTGTGCGGTGTCCATCATAAGATATCGTATTTTTCTTTCCACACAGAGAAACCCTCACATCACTTTAAT